>NC_083597.1:5075659-5382976 GCF_020882245.1 Rhopalosiphum padi
GGAAAATAATATTACATTAATTTTTATTTGTTTTTAAGGGGTCTTGAAAAAATATTTAGATGACGAGGCCCCCAAAGCCCTCCTGCCGATTTCTACTAATCCGATACCTAGATTAGATTACATTTAAATTGCAGTAGTTCAAGTTTAACGCGCGTGAGTTGTATCCCTCCGCAGTCACTTTAACGGCATCTGATAAAGAAATGTGTAAAAACATTTATTGTGTCGGAATCGATTGTCTCCGATCCTAACAAACGGCAGACACAGGGGTTCTTATTGAGTATAAAATTATATTTCCCCTAAAAAGATCATAAAAAAATCATAATAATATCAATATCGCAGTTCTGGGCAGGTCCCTTATTTAACAAATTATAACTAATTTAAAAAAAAGGTATTTTTTTTTACCTCGCACACATGCTATTTAATTTATACTCTCACCTCAGCGGGCGGCAGCTCGTTATTTATCAAATAACCGAAACATCCCCTCGTTTAATCATATTTTATAATAATCTTCAGGTTTAATAATATAACAACAAAAGCGACGACGCCCAGGTTTCGAATTTCCTACCGAAGAGGCGGGATTGTACCCAATACAAACCCACGCTATAGAGATAACGCGTTGAATTTCGGCCCAGCTCCTGTAATTCGCACGTTTTGTGACAAACTTATTACCGCGACCAAACCATATCATCGCCTTGGCTGTATTGTGTGTGTATGCACAGCACGTCCTTTTTTAAGAGATTTACTCTTGTATAAATACTCATGTAATATAATATTATAATAGATAGCTATGCGCCTATACCTAAACAAATTGGTTTATGCCATAATAATCAACAATACATTGACAGTTCAATAATTTATGTGACCGTCGCATGATCAAACATAGCAATACTACTTAAAATAATAATACTATTATCATACATCAAAAATAAGAAAAAACATTAAAACACGAAATTTTATATTTCTAGTTTTATTAAAATTATAGTTTTATAACCACCTCTAATCGTAAACCTAAACGACTGTTTTAATATTATGCTATTATATTTGATGATAATATTAAAATCGGATTTATACTTAAAAAAGTTTTAAGGTAAATATAAAAACTGTAAAAATGTTCTATAAAAACTTTTTTTATAATTCCATGAATAAGAAGTTTCATTCGTAAATAATACCATTGTATCATTTTGACTTGCCGCCCGTTCCTTATGATATTAATATTAAATGTAACATGAATAAACGGTTTTATTAGACGTCATGGGAACGTTGAAAAATATTATGACATTCATATATTATAATTATTACCGTAGGTATGCATTTATCAATATCCATTTGTTTAAAATATATTAACGTAACGTTATAATATATTTTAGGGATTTCAATTTAAAATACATGTTAATAGCAATACTTATATTATACAAACGCATAATTCATTTTTAAACCGAAAAGATGAATTATAATGATGATTTTTATTTTTAATTTATTATAATATTATAAGTTATATAACATTTTTCGTATGCTCTGTGTACAGCGTACCTATGCGTGTGTTGTAGTGAAGGTTTATTGTAACCTATACGATTTTAATTTTATAATAATCTCGTAAACTCATCGCCTTTATCATGCAATATTTTATAGCGTTTTAAAAAAATATTTCAACACTTATTGTACCGTATCGATTTATATATTACACCTAGGGTGATGTATTATTATGTACCGATATGTTATCATAATATATTTTGGAGATAACATCGTTAATGTTTGAACAGCATTTCACTCGTTAAAACAATAACAGATGTTTCGAACGACTGCTGAAGATAAGTTAAAATTTCAGTTCACATCGTTTTACTACCTTTTAAATACTTTTTCTCTCCGGTCGCGGCGCATTCTTCTCAGAAGATTTAGGTATATTATATCGCAGTTGGGGATGTGCCCCGGTAAACAGCGTGACTACGGTCGATTATTATATTATTATATAGCTATAGTACGTATGTACCCTATAATAACGTAGACACGATATATTTGGTCGATACGATCTTTGAGGGTGTTTTTATTTTTCGTACAGAGAAATTAATTGGTATACAACTCGTCGTGACCAGCTCTTAAAGAACAAGCCGAAATGTTATGGCGATAACATAACCTTTTAACAAGCCACGATAAATTGAAGGAGGTGTTAAATGGTCCACATTGTATTGTGTAATTAGTTGGGGTGTATTGGTGAACGCCTACAATTGATCCAACGGCTTTTCTTTTGTATACGATAATTATTATTATATACGACGATTAATATTTAATATTATAGTATATTAACATTTTATACATAGTTTTATTCATAGGTACAAAATCTAAAAACAAATACTTTCTACATCATAGTGGGAACACACTATACACATTTTTTTGTTTTCAAATAATTCTCTAATAATATCGTTTTTTTATTATTGGATGTATGAACAAAAAAATATGTATAGTAAAAATATCTAATATCTAATCTATATTAAATTTAAAAAAAATAACTATACAAATAACATTTGATTTTTGTTATTTAAATAAATGTAACATACCAATACGTCTTAAAAAAATCCCCTTTTGTTCTATCTTATAGGTATCTTACATTACTTTTAAACCATAATGTCTATTGGTGTTTGTCAGTTATAATTTATGTTCCATAAAATGTGTTTATAATATCTTACTGTTAAACCGTGAAAAATAAGAGAAATAAAATGGAAATCTATTCTGTCTGTCAAAGAGGGCGGTAGTAATATATGGATCACCGATATGACTAAGGATAATCGCTTGTATAATATAATGCACATGGATGTTTAATAGTAGGTAAACTGAAGATGGATTTGAATATAATGCCACAGTAATAACAGTAATATAATGTATACATTTTTTTACTCGATTATACAGTCGGAAACAATCGAAGTTTTAAGTACCCGTAAACTCCGCAGTTGGAGCATGATGTACTATTGGTATTACTTATTTGAAAATATATATACATAGGTATTGGGAAAATTTTCAATTAAAATTCTTGAACTAAAAGTTATACATATTTACTAAAACCCTGTGTGTGAGTCATAGTATACATATTTTTAATAATTATAAATCGAAAATTAATTTATGACAACAATTTAAAACTAGCAACTGGATTTTTTTTTCATCTTTTATATTTACGACTTAAAAGTTTATTTTAAAAAAACTAACACTTTGTATGTACTTTACTGTACATAGTTATTCTTGCATTAGTATCTAACCTTTACCCAAAAAGAAAAAAAAAGATCATGTGAATAGCTAATTTTTGAATGCTTTCGGTTTTAGTTTTGGCTAACGAAAATAAAATCAAATTGTTATAGGTAAATTGGTAAAACTATCAGGCTCACGACCGGACGTCATTTACGTACAGTCACGTTTCGTTTGACGGGTCGCGTTGGACGGCAAACGGTACACCTTGTCGGATCGATCACTGACAGTCTGTTCTTCGTCGGCAAGACGTCTTCGGTGGTAACCGTTGACGCATGAAACGGATTTACTTTATATCATACAAGCTATGTATATATAAATATACACACGTATTTATATTATTATTATTATTTACGGCGGACCAACAGCACAGAAGAGTCGACTCGGTGATATCGTCTGGTTTGAAAACCGAAAATCCGTACACATAATCATTCTGGTTCAATAGGCCGGAACGATTACCACGTTGCTCGGGTGTTTACAGTGGCCAATCGGCCTTTTAATTAAACGCCGTCGCTCCCTTTTGCACAGATATATAATATTATGATATTTATCGTACGCGCATCCATCCTCTACCCCCGCCATAACTAACCAGTTACCACACCACTTCATCCCCTATACACCACGTGTATATACACACGGTAAGTAACCACCGTTGCAGCTTTTTGTCGATAAAACGAATGTTTCTACATCGCGGTTAGTGTAGGTACCAGTTTATACCTACATATACAGCAAAAAGTGCAGGGGTGAAGTGTACAAATATTACGTGATATTACATACCTACCAACATCGCGAATGTTGCAATAAATACTATAGCTCATCATAATAATATTATTAAAACCGTAAACCACCCGAATAACATTTTTTTTTTGTAATTGATAAAATTGTCAATTCAACTTATACGAAATGAATCGATTAATTAATATAAATATTAATTATATTCCTGATTTGTCCAATAAGCATGTCAAAAAAAAACTTCAATATTAAATCCATTTATTTTAATATGGATAAACAAATATTCAAAATCAAACGTATATTCAATCAAACCTCATTTTAAACATAAATTATATGATGATAAACATACACCTACCGACCTACCTATCTGCGTTGAGCCACAAAAGGTTAGGTTAGGTGCGTTATAAAACACAAAAGAAAAACAATAATTAAATGTAAACATAAAGTTGCATCAAATGTATTGATCAAAACTACATCGTATTGCCTTATAAATATTAAAATATATAGTAGCAATATAGATATGAGTAAATATTTAGTTTATAATATTATTAAGATATAATGATATATATAAAAAATCATGAATTTTACGAATTATTTTTCATCAATTTAATAATTCAGTATTTGATAATATTAATGCATAGGCAATAAACAATGTGTTTTTGAATATAAAATATATAGTATATATATTCATCAAGTGAAATAGAAGTATGAAGTATTTTACAAAGTTATTAAATTAAAGCATTTTACTTATATAGGTGTACCTATTATTGAGTATATTATTGTAGAATATTGTTATTCTCTCAGTTTATCTTTTTTCCTCTAAAATTGTTTACAAACTCGTTTCATTATACTTATTATTAAAATATATTATAAATATTGTTTATAAAATTTGTTTTTTTTTTTTAATTCATTCCGGAAAATTGATTATTAAATTTAGTATGAAAAATGGAGTTTGAATAAAAATGAAAATTGTGCTCAAAATATTTAAGCTATAAACAATTAGCGAACGACTTAATTTTACGGAGACTTCCGTCTGTTGAGCAGGCACTTACTATAATACCGCGTGCAAATTAAACAATAGTTTATTATTTAGAAAAAAATACATATATTATACCAGCCAGAAGCTACGGTAGCGGCAGCGTCGGGAAGTTGCTATGTGCACCACCACGCCACGTTCCGTCGAGGAAAGTGTCCTCCTCACGTTAATTGTATATAAATTGCTCCTGGGACTCTCATGGCTCTCAAACAATACAAATCGAGAATGGACCGCGGCGCTGCTGACCCAGAGCTCATTCGGAGGTTATATTACTATTATTATTATTATTATTATTATTATTATTATATTATGTATAGGTAGATATGCGCGAGGCCTCGAGGGTCGTCCGCCGCGAACGATCGGACCGTTTATGTTTTGTCTCTCGTTATTAATGCCGGACCAGCGGGCATTGGTTTAATTAGCATTATACTTGTCTTCTTCTTTTTCTTTACCTTCTCGATGCAGTGTACCTATCTACTCGAACAGAGTACTACGACCTACGCCACCGCAACAGCTATTCAAGGACGAACCGTAAGTTTAATTTGATTGTACACAATATATACGTTATATAGATACTGGAATATACTACATACGTAAAATATACAATTGTCTTTATAGATGGATAATTGAATTCACCCGCGCTTTTTCAAAATTACACCGTCGTCGTCGTCGTCGCTTCCGGACGTACACGGTCAATTAAAATCCCGGACCACCGTAGTAGAAAAATCACCCCATCTTGTGTAAGCACACCTACTAGGAACCAACATATATCAACTAGTCTACAAACCTAACATGACTTTTGTAACTATGTTTTATTTTGATTAACGCCCATAAAATAAATATAAAATTGAATTTACGAGTACGAAGTCATACCACACTCACGGCGACTTGTCCTAATAACAATTATTATTATACCACTTATAAATTACAATTAAAAAAAGAAAAAACCATTATGGTTTAATTGTATCAAGTTCTTGTATACGTAAACAATAATGGTATTAAAACCGATACACCGTTTAGAACGGTTATTATTGTTTATACGAAACGCTGGTTGTATAGAAATATTTAAAAAAATATGGGAAAATCTAGAAAAACGCGAAACAACTGCGTTATTTGAAATAAAACGTATGGAAAAATAATGATTTTGTGTAAATAGTTCTTAAATAACATACAAAAGTATAAGAACATGATATTATAGATTATTTTCATACTCTGCATAAGTATGATTAAATATATTAATCAATCAAGGTATACTTTTAAAGTTTGGTCGTAACTATATAAGATTGTGTCCCTTGTGATTATATTCGTGTAACCATTAACGTCTACCAAGTTGACGATTATAATCAAGAAAACTTTTTATTTTAATTTTATTAAAACGTCGGAATTTTGTCAACATTTTAATAATTTTTATTGTAAATTTACGTGACAATATTATATCAGCAATTTATATGTAATAATAAATACTATATTATATTACCCTATTATTATAATTTCTAAATATTGAAAGAACCGTTTGGTATTGAAAAAATTATCGTAGTACATCGTAGTAAATGTAATTAATTTTAAAATTTAAAATTATTTATTTATCATACAATAAGACCGACCTATAAGTTATAAGATACATACGCTACATGTATCTATTTTTATTTTTTTTTTAAATTTATTAATATCTTGTTGTTGATCAGTTAAATTTGATATTATTAATAATGTGGGTAGTAAGTAGAACCGGTATTACTAACGTGACGGTGGTCATCAGATAGGATTTTTCAAATGAACATATCTTTAAAATAAAAATTAGTAATACACTTAACGTCGTCCTTCTTCCACATTTTAAGGCGCAAATTGTTATAATCGTTAGAACGGTCGTAAAATCATTATTACTGCATTATTATTAGTTCCCGTGGTGGTAGTGTGTATGTGAACGCGGTCTAAATGCCTTCTATATGTTTTCCTTATGGGAAAAATAACCACTAGGTTTATCGACTGAAAACACGAAGGGCTCGATTGATGCGACACAAACACGCAACCTCGATCGAAACAATAATTGTTTCTTTCAAGGCGCCCTGCTGTTGGTGAAAATCCTTTACTAAAAAATTGACAATATATATATTTATACTATTTATGTTTAACGAAAACCAACATAAAATATATTGACATACAAAAAGTTAACAGACTATAATTAGAGTGATTGTGATTTGTGAATCGCAATTTTCTTTTTATGTATTGTTGCAATTTTAAAAAATATAATTTTACTATTTTCATTTAAATTTAACTAGATAATTTAATAGTGTGACTATTAATTCTGTATCTATAATTTTATTGAAATTCTGAACATTTGTTACAGGGGTTTTTGATTTGTGATATTTTATTATCTCGAATACCTCTAAGCACATTATTATAAGCATAGGCAAATTTATCGATACCACACGATGGCTATAGTATAATTCCATGAGTGTATAAATAACTTAAGCTTACAAATAAGTATTATAACTTATTGTAAAAGGTATTACACTTATAAATTTGAATTTAAAATTAATTTGAAAGTTTAAGAATCCTCGAGTTATATATACTTATGTCTACTGACAAACCATTGTGAATATTAACAGCCAATTGTATAACGCCAGTCAATGGTTTCACGTCAGGACGAAGTGTAGAAAATAAAAGATATGAGTGCAACTGTTCAGACACGGCAATGTAAACCCAATTTTCTCGCCCAGGATTGCGATTGAATCGTGACTCCAGCACGATTACTGTGAATCTGTAGTCTCGTCTGTAGTCTTCTCCCCACTAACGTCATATTGAAAACGAAAGAAAGACTCTGCCACTTGGTATTTATCTGTCAGACTTATCTACAGACGGTTTGTGTCGAGACTAGGTTTTGTGTGAAACGGTGCTCCTTCGTGCTTTCAAAGTCGCTTGCGATGTTGATAACGCACGAGTCGCACTCGACAAAAGTGGCCGACGAACGTAGTCAAAACTGCGGCGTTCGCAAATACCGCACAGAAGCGCTATAGCTCAAATATCCAAAAGGCCACATAAAATGTGTAATCAACCCTATATATATATATATATATATATATATATACATACATACACATACTATATTATAGTTCATTCGTCAACAAATTCATTATTTTTATATTAATGTTGACATGACCCAGATTTTCCCGACGGAGTAAACTTGAATTATTATCTCACTCCAAGTTAGCGTGACGTGTTCTGTTTTATGTTACAAATATGAAAAAAACCTATAAAATATATTTGTTGTTTCATTATAAAATAAATATTAGATAAGTGTTAGTGAAAATTTAAAAATTACAGATAGTGTAGGAAAATCTGAATCACAGTACGCACTCGTATGGTTAGATATTTTAAAATAAATTAAACGATATTCAAATAGGTATTGTGGATGATAAATATGTGTTTGTACACTCCATTTCAAAATATTAACAAATTTAATTAAAGACACTAATAAAAATATATTATGAAGAACTAAATATGAGAATGATGTCTGGTGCTGGGGGTTGAATTTAATGTTTTCAATTTAAAAAAGAAGCTCAACTATTCAAGTGATGAAACACTCATTATTCAACATTCGAAAATATCATTAAATAGTTATTATTGAATTAGAAAATACTTATGTGTTTTCTTTTTTACAAAACTAGGCGTCTGTATGGCAGGCGCCAAAACAAAGATCCAAATCAAATTACTTGGTACTCTAGTCCCATCATTTTTCCCAATTACATAGAAAGTTTATAGTAATCAAAGTTTTGGTAATTTGGTATACTTATTCTTCATTTGGAATCACCCACAATTTTTGTTAACACTGGAAAAACTATTCAGCCATAAATTTCCCAAAATAATATCAACGTAACATTAACCGCTAATGATATGAAGACTTGAAGTATTATATTTTGTACTGCATGTACTATAATTCACAACATGATAATATTATACGAGTATAAAATAATCGTAACCACTATTATTATAATATGATAAATCAACACGTGCCCACGTAACCGCGAACATTCTCGTTTTTTGTATGTGCATTTAAAATAATATTTTTACTCTGCAATATGAGACAAAATTTTATGAAGATGAGATGTTATTATTCAAACGATATTTAAAACAATATTGGTTTAAATAAGGCTAGATTAAAACGGTAAAAACTAAAATAATTAACTACTTATATTATATGTAATATGAAATTCATTAATTTAATACATATTTGAAGTTGATGTGGAAATATGTAGTCAATTTTGATTGTTAAATTTAGAACACAAAATCATACTTAATAAAATCGGCTGAAATTTAATTAAAAGTCACATTCCTTTAATTTAATATCATAAACTGACGGATTTTTTATGGTTTGAAAATAATTTACAGTTTAAATTATATTATACACTCTGCTATGTTTAAACATATAAAACATAAGTTTTAATTATAAAACGTCATAGTAATGATGTAATGTATGTACGTGTAAATCTTGGAAATGTTGAAACGTCAAAAGGCTATAAAATAATAATTGTCTACTTAAGTTTGGAAACCACGTTTTGTTGGATTTTAACAGCCGGCCACAAATTTGCGGTGTCCTGTCTACACCACTCGTCTCCACGCGCTCGCTTTATTACCTTGCGTAGTTTTTACTACCTCCCCAGCTTGTCCATACCCAAAGGTTTTTATCGAGCTTTTATTTTTGGACCGTCGTTTTAGATGTTGATAACAATGTTTGTTGTACAATATACGAGTTTTATGAATTTCCTATACACGAGGGTTGAAAAAATCACGAAAATAACTATCAACAAATATCCGAAGAAATGAGGTAGAGATTTTCAATTTCACTTTAAGACCGTTCTAAAGAGACGCCAAATTTAACAACGCACGCAATTACGCAAACAACGAATTTCACTCGCACATGTGTACCAGTTGATCGAACCACTTTATTTCGTAATAACATTTATTTTTCAGGTCAATAAAATAAAATATTTTTCATTAATACCGTCGAGTATGATATTATTTGTCATCATTTGGAGATCTATGTCAAAAAATGTTATATAGTTAATTATTTTCTGTTTTTGTTCTCAAAATTAACGATTTGAAAACACTTTTAGACGATTGTGTTTATCAAAATTATTCGTTTGTTCAATATATTATTATAATAGGCACCTACATATAATCCCGATATTTGGGTTAAAAGCTATTGAAACTTTTTATCAGTGTAACGACGACGGCAATGCGTGCCAAAGAAACGCATTTCGATGGTATGAAGCGAATTCCAATGTGGCGAAGATAGTGAACAAAGTTCTAGTGGGGGTGAAAAAAAAAATCACTTACTAACGGGTATCGATAAACGACGGCGCCACGGTGGGGCGGTTTTAATGATCCGTAACATTAGGGAACGGGAAAAAAAGAAATATTGTGTTCCATCGTTTCAAGAGAAAAAAAACATCGTGTTTACACGCGGTAAAATGCTTTGTAAGCAATTACTGAAAAATATAGAGTTATCAAAAATGTAATATATATATATAAATAAAAGGTTTCCCATGGAGTCTTATTAAGAAATAATTCATAATATATATATACGATAACATGCATTATATTATATTATGTACATGTTTGTTTTACATAAATACATATATCATTTTATACGAACAGCGCTTAAAACTATATCATCAAAATTCGACAAGCATGGTGTACTGTATAAAATTCCGTTCAAATATTGTAACATCCAATGCGATTAAAGTATACGACTAAAAGCGTAAATATATAGCATACACTATACATATATTTATATATATATATATATATATATATGTATATTTATTTATTTATACGAGTACTAAACAATACGCGTATGATCTAAAACGATAACGCATATCGGTGTAGTGACAAATGATAGATTTATTGGGGGTCGACGCTCCCTCTAATATTAAGCAATTCTATCAGCATAACGCAATAACTGTGGTCATTTATGACTAGAAAACAGAAATGGAAAGGAATGTTTTTTAAATATACTATATGCATAATAATAGTAATATATATGTACCTACAGTATGTATGGTACCTACGTAATAAAGATTGGTACCGAGTTTTGAAAAAATCATAACCTGTTTTAAGCGAAGAGCCGAGAAGGGTATGCAATAAAATTTAAAAAAAAATAAAACAATACCATTACAATACCTTCAACAGCCATGAGTCTGCTGTACAACATTTTTAATAATCTTAAAATTTGAATTAAAATATTTTTTAACGTTCATAAATATGTATTACATCTATATGCTATATTGATGGTATTTATAATTATAATTTATAGTAATTTATTGTAATAGTTAATATTATATTTTTATTCTCATTATTTTCTATATTGTTGTTATAATATTGTATTAAATAAAATGTATACCTAAATAAAAATATGTGCTATTTAACTTCAATAATTTAAGTAAAATGAACCATGATAGAATTAAAAATACACACACACATATATATATATATATATATATATATATATATATAATAAAATAGACATCCATTTTTATGTTTACATAACATATTATCATAAGCCGTTAAAGATTTGTTACGTTAATAATAGTAATATTTAATTCTTATATCAGTCGTCAAAATCGTTTTACTCGATAGGTATTAATATATTTCTATGCAGTTGTGGTAATCAGTTTGATTATCAGAATACAAAACAAAACGATCAATAAATTCAACTTACTTAAGTATATACCCAACAGTGAACATACATATTATAATTATAACATTAATAAATAGTAAATCGAAATGCATTTTGGTTTCAAACAAATCAGCAGGGGTGTATAAAGATCACGCATGTTTATGGTATACCCCTATACAAATATTTAAATTTTTAATATATGTCTCATGTTATGTTTTAATAAAACGATTCAACAGGTTTAAGTTTGAACAGTACGGAGGTAGAAAAACAAAAGAAATGCGGTCCGATCGTTAATAACTTCTTTTAACCATGACTTTGGATCAGATAATATACAGGAACCCTGTTAAGATATTTTTAGTCGATAATGTATACCTAATAATAACGTTGTCTTATTAGCATCCTGTAGGACAATTTGATTATCCCTTTACCTTCACTAACATAAATGGTCTATAGTTCAGTAACTGGTTTTCAAATATATTTTATTACCACAACATCATAATTAATAAATTGTTCATAATATACGCAATTATAATCAAGATCTGAATTTAAATATTAGGTATATACTATATAAATTTAACTATTCGTTAAAATAAAATCGAAATACGGTTATTCAAAAACAATACGTAGGTAATGATTGTTCTATATTTCATAATATATAACGTTAAAATATTTTTCCTCAGTCTAAATGCCACAAACCCGTTAAGAAATTTTAAATTAACACCTAATGTATATTTATTGGACATTTAAACTTATAATTTTTTTTTTTTAATTGTGCTAACATTTTGTTTTTATTCTTGTATTATCTCATCATCTTGGATGTTGAACACTATTTAATCCCACGCAAGATACTAAATGCATTATTATAATGCCCACACGCTGACCCAAATTAAAAAAAAAAATCGATGTAATTGTATGTTAGACATTTGGGATACATCTATAATCTAACAACTGCGGGGGTAGCAAGAAATAATACATTTTTTTTTGTTTAATATAATGTTAGAAATTTGGTCCAAATGGTTTAGTAACACTGTAACAGTAACATAAATAATTGTATGAATTTCTTTTACAGTATATACGTAGATTATATAAATACAACTAATGAATAAATTAAATATTTATTAAAGAACGATTTTGATTCATAATATTTCATAGACTTGGAATTATGAAAGTATTATTATTTTGTTAAAATATGTTTATTAATATTTTATTATTCTTACTATAAAAGAATTTGACTCTAATCCGTTGGTTATGATAAGACAAATTAACCTCAACAATTTTCTAATTTTTTTTTGACTTTTAGAACTTTTAGACAATCTCCGATATATTATTATGTGTTTAACCTCTTAATAACTACTTATTATAGGTTTTTAGATGTGTTAACTGTCTTTCTGTGTACAAATAGTTCATAATATCTAAACAATTTTTTTAAACACATTTGGGTTATAGTTTATTTTGGTTAAATATTTTATGTATAATTTCCATTGCTATATACATTCTACATTATGTAATACATAAAGTCATAACAGTGTATTAAGTAAATATAGGCACACCTATGTATTACTATAATTTAGTGGTCTAAAGTAAAATAAAAATAGTAAAACTATTAAATTATACTCAATATATATATATATATATATATTGTTGTTATCGTATAAAAAATGTAATAAATATTTTATGAAGTTTATTATACTATAAATACTTAATATTATAATATCTTAGATAATATAAAACAATCAAGTAAATGTTGATGACAAATATTTTATTTATCTAATCGTTCTAATCTATCAAAATATGAACCATTAATATAAAAATGACTTTATCAGCGTGCACGTATATAAATATATAACCTATGGCCTAAGGGTGTATTATTAGCAGGGAAATAGCTATTAGACGTGTTCCTGGTAAGGGTTAGTCGGAGTAACTTAAAAGTAAAACTGTGTTAACTCTCGTGTCCCAGTCAGCATTAAAAACACGTAAAACTCGATTGAAGAGGAGGTGAGTAGCGTTTGGGCGAATATACCCTCAGGTGTTTGCACGACATACAATGTTCTTTTATACATTCAGTTTTATTTTTATTTCAAAGGTACTTTTTTAACGAGGAAAAAAGTTGTTTTTTAAAGTAAATTCGCATATGCGTCAAAGAAAAGCTTTATTTTACTACCTCCGCCGCCTGTCGAGTTTGATAAGCAAAGGGAGTTAAAGTTTTTCATCGTATACCTAATAGCACGGTCGCTATTCGTCAGCGTGTCAAAATAACGAAAGATTTATGCTTATACGGAACACTTAGAAGTTAGTGACCGTTTGAAATTATGATACTATATGGGACTTTCTGGACTTTCAACTTTAGAATCCTAATATCCAAAGTGGTTAAAAATTATGTGTTTTCGAGTAAACTATTACTTTTTAAAATAAAATAAAAGTTTACTAACAAACAAACTTCAAACATGTGATTTCCCTTGAGAATTTTAACTGGAAATAAATAATGTTTTTTTCTTATATAATTTATACTTATCAATTTGTGAATTTTAAATTTGTTTATGCTAAGTCACGTAATAACATGATGACGGCACGTTTTCTACATGTGAGAATAGACGATTTATTAACTATTTACCCAATAACAGGTTTAACGCGATATAAAAATCGTAAATATACTAATGTGTGCTATGTATAATGTAAAATATATACATTTAGGTATACACATTACACACGCGTTTATCTGAGTTATAGTTATATTGTATATTTGAAAACCTTTTATTTATATACAGAATATAATTAAAATAGTAACCCATGTGGTTATATGATAATTAATAATTTAATAAAATAAATTTATTAGGTTTATTTAATTTTCATATATTGACAAAAATCTAAATTATTGAAGAGATTTGGAAAGTTTTTTTGTAGTATAATAATATAATGCACTTAATAATCCAATAAAATAGTTAATAAATAGTATAAATAGTTTTTTTTATAGAAACTATTTATATTAAACTATTAGAATACAAATATGGCTCTAGTGAATAAGTTGGTATTAGACGATAGTAAAATGATTTATATTTTATATTATGCTCATTGGTTGATAAACATATTATGAAAAAAAGAAATCAAAACCTAATTGATTACTTATATGAAGAATCTAACTAGTGTAAAGATTTTTAAAATGATTGATACGTCTCATTTCAATTCAATTAAAAAATACCATATTGTTTCAAAAGAATAAAAAAACAACACGTAAGTGGAGATAAAAAAAACCAAGACACGCTGTTGCAGTTGTATAGACTATGTAATATATTCGTTACTCTTGCAACTCCATTAGGAAACTGTTTCGTGTATAGTAAAAGCCGAACATTATTTAGACCTAATGACATTGAGTTTTTTCTTCCTTCATCTTTTTCTATTTTAAAACGAACAACGAAAGGTAGAATTATGACGAAATCTCATAGGCGATAGACGCCTACGCGTTTGAGACGCTGAGGTTAATTGTAGGCTTATCTTACGAGCCCCAGTGACATTCAAATAAATTCCATTTAAAAGCAGGGTTTTCGAGAACAAATCGTGGATTAAATACAAATGACGCCAAACAATTCTTCCCCAATCCTACACTAAAAGTGTCTTACCAAATCGATTGAGAACTTGGAGATAAATGCAATAAATTATGTGTTCCTAATTAATGCATTTTTAATTCAGCGAAAGATAATTTAAATGTTAAAACTATGTATAAATTGTAGAAAGAGCTGTTGTAACAATATGATGTTTTTTAAATTATATACAAATAAATTTAAAAATATAGACACTGCTTGTAATTGATTTAATTGATTTATTAAAAAAAATGTAGGTACTGCAATAACTGAATTTTAATAACAATTTAATAATAACTTAAATTCTTATGAATCATAATAAAACTCTGTTTTATATGAAAAATAATATTTAAAAAAAAAAATTAAAAAAAATAATAATTAATTTATTAATTACTAAAAACATTATGATATTTTTATTATTATTTCTAGATGTTATTTTCTTTTATTTTTTAATATGATACTTTAGAAAGTTTTTTTCGAGATCACTGCGTAGTCATTAATAAATAAAACGTGTAAAACAATATAATATAAGTACCTAAGATAACTTCACACGCGCCGAAACCGATGCTCCAGGAATAATATTACACGTGTGCCACTAATGAGAAGGACACGTTGGCCACTGCGCACTAATGGTAATCTATGGACCCATATTAATTTTCCGAATTTACTAATGAAGTGTCCGGCGTTACGGCACGATCTAATTTAGACGTCCCTAAGAAACTCATTGATACCGTCTCCGGTGGCAGAATGATTTATACGCAAGCAGTGCCTTTATGTTTTGAACGAGAAGACTTGCGCAAGCACACTCTTTGAAACGTCGTTAATCAAACGCTAAATTAGAGCCACGTGTGTATGTATGCACCAGCAGTAGTGGTTGATGGTGGCGAGACGTTTAACGAGCACGTATCGAAATGTATACCTATATAAAAGAGCATTGTCGATTATTAGCACGAAAGAACGAAGAATCAACTCAAACTATTAAGACCAAATGATTAATTTAATATTGAGAGACTCGTCAAGTTTCGTTCGAAGATTTAAAATAACGTAACGCGATGACGTATAATATATCCATCACCTATGTACAATGTACATTGTACATATTATTAGATATCCATGTAAATGAGTGTTAATCTAGTGATTATTATTACCAAACACACTTTTGCTGCGATAATGTTTTCATCGCGCATGAAGATTATTATGTCACGATAAACGATTACACCCAAAAACGATATTTTTGTTGAAATTAAATCAACATTTTTTTCGGGATGTAATTCAGTAACATTCATAGTAAGTGAATGATGACCTAACCACGATGATTACATGTACACGAGTACACAATTATTGACCTACAGGCATTTTTCAAACCCAAGTAAAGAAATTCTGCTAATAGATACCTTTTAAGTCTTTATTCTTATCCTTCTCAATTGTTTCCAAACTCGTTGATCTCGAGCACATCGAAAGTCAACAGATAACAATCATAATAATAGGCTTCTATATAGACACAGCCCTGGAGCACCGTCGGTAGGTGATCCATCGACCTACACAATGTTTATCGCGCTTACAATATAATTTAAAATATTTTTACGTTATTTTCTGACATAATTGTTCGGGTGTTTACAAATAACGGTCATACCGGCATGTTATGGGGCGTTTTTATAACAGGTTACATCTTAATCGTAGGGGTAATTCGTTGTTCGAACATCTTTGTGCAGTGTACATAATATTTAGTACGTAACTAATACTACGCGCATACGAGTTGATTAAAGCAAATAAATAAATAGTAACAATAATATATAGGTATATATATGCTTTATTGGTGTCGAGTGTTTAGATTCAAAAATATGACGAATAATGTTATTATAATACACGTATAGTCTAAATAGTTAACAGCTATATTACGGTTAAAAATAGTCAGATTATACTTATTGAATATGGTTAATTTATACCAATTCTCATTGTGACGAATCAAAAAAATCTTATATGGTTAAAACGCTATCTATAAAGTATAAATAAACATAGGTAGGTATGAAAATATTTGAAGATAAAATATTGACAATATTTGATATGTATTTTTGACAAAACTATTAAGAGTTTAAAGAAGACATATTGATATAAATTGTTAAATTGATATTGTTATTCGCTAACTACTCGATATAATACCTATGCACTTAAAGCAAAATCTTAACTTAAACGGACCTTTTAATCTAAAATTAACTATTTATATTATCTTGTTTTTTATGAAATGCAATGCACTTAAATTTTATAGTTATCCATTTAATTTTAAACTTAACTACAATAAATTATTGTAAGTACCTACCAATAGGAAAATATATCTAATAAGAAGTACAATACATTTAAATGTTTTTTTTACACTTTTCTGTCTGATATAGCATGTCTCAATAGATGTTAAAAACTTTATTGAATTATGTCCGTTGCATTTTTATACGAATAATAATTGTAAATGAATATAATATATTTTGTCTACTAAAGTTTTTATTTTTTATTTGACCTTGGAGTAAAAAAAAAAAGTTTTAGGGATAATCTTAAAATAAAGTAAATACGCGTAATCAAATTCATTTTATAAATAATCATTATTAGATAATAAGATGTCAAATATATATATATATATATATATTATATAATATACTATTCAATTTAAATAGAATAAATTAATTAATAGTAATACACTTAAATGCTATGGACAATAATTTAATAGAATTAACTTAAAACACAACTAATTAATAATTGACTAATACATCGTAAATAAGACTAATAATAATCTTCTGGCACGAATATACGCTATAATATGTGCAATTTTTAAAATTAGGATCATTATAATTAAATTGTATGCTAATTATATAAGTGCGTGTTACGTCATGTCGATAATTATCTAGATATCTTGTTAAAGATTCATTTGCGTACTAAAAATAATAATTGAGTCGTAATTTTCGAATGTATGTTCGTCAAAAATTAATTACCTACTTATATGACGTTTTAAAATTTTGTTGAGCAAAAAAAAAACTCGTCTAGAATAAGAATAATATTCTAACGTACGAGAAATACGTAATAAAAACGTATTCGTCCGTAATTTCGTTTAATGTTGCATACGTAATTTCGTTTTTAGTGAATTTAAGTTCTACTCGGTATACTCACGAATTTCCTTCACGTACGTTCAACCAGGAAAATGGGGAGTGGGAAAGCTGTTATTGTTATTATATTATAACGGTGCATTAATGTATATGTTGCGTATCTATATTATATCGCCCTTTTCGGAAAAACGGTTTCGTTTTCACTGGAAAACCTGTACCTACCTACATCCGTATGTGTACATATAGGTATATCGGGTATTTTTGATAAATCAGTACTCACCTGAAACAGAAAAAATACAATTGGTTGTTATTTTACAGAGGAATACATATTAAATAATATATGTTATGTTTACGCGCTATACATATATGGTATATAATATAATATATAATATTATGTTTTAATCATCAGGCTGTTTTACAATGAATAAAAATGTCGAGATCTCCCGAACACCCAAATCGTTTTATTTTCATTTTTTTTATTTTTTATTCTTTTCTTCTTTTTTTTTGCCGACTGGTCCTTAAATGTTTATGAGGGACGCTAATACAGGCATGATTTAAATGAAGTGGAACAAAGTCGCCGGAGAAAAAAACACGAATCCTTCAGGCGGCCACCGTGTAATTATTCCGACTTGTCTTTCAGAGGCAGTTGTATAATAATAATGGAAATTAAATCAAACACACACACATATATATATATATTTAATATATACACACGCGCATTTCTTATACTTTTTCTTTTTATCCGATCGTGTGTGGTCGTATGGCTTCCGATAATCGGCCACATTTTTACCCTTGTTTTTTCTTCTATGTCAACAGTCGTGGATCTTTTTTAGTGAGACTCGTGACTATACCGCGGTGGTGATTTTTAAGCCCGTATGTCTGTTTGTTGTTGTTGTTGTTTTTTAAGTGGTGTTGACAAACTAATTAATAGAAACTATCGGTAACATTATTGATGTAGTAATTGCTTTAAAAAAAAAAAAAAATTAGGCAATTAAAATTACCTACAAATAACAAACATGATACGATTATACGATGTAATGTAAATTATAATTATTTATAACTCGTATTTAATACATTACGCAGTTCTTACTATCAATACCTACTAACAATATGATTTTAACTATAAAATAAGTTTATAATTTATATTTAGAAAAATTCAATTTTTATCCTATACTGTAAAAAACCTACTGTGATAAATTGGACGTCAAAAATATTTAAAAATTAACTAGGTATACAAATTTTAATAATGTTAAAATATCGATCAAGTTAACGGAACAAACTTTAATTATTATTGTTTCATAATAACTCATGATTTATTAAGTGAATTTTTTATATTCTTAAAATAACAATACAAGTTTATATGTACATTGTTTGTATTGTAAAACTCATTAAAACCTGCTATCGCATATTTTTAAGTATCGATTCGAATTGACTGTAAAACGAATATATATAGGTACACATTGTGTAGTTGTGTGTTATTAATTATTTGATGAATAGTGAAAATTAAAATAACAACAAAAAGTTGTTACACGTGTAATCGTACTAATAATGCTAACGTATTTAATATTTATATTTTTAATTTGTAGAGCACTGTATGTTCTACTCCAGTGATTATCCTCCTGTATAGGTTCCTAGTAGGAACTTCCTACCATGTTAGGATGAAAAAAAACTATTTTAAAAATTGATAGGGATTTTTAATTTAGTGCTTCTAAAGAAAAAATATACATAAATTATAATAAGTAGGCGACTATTATACCTACCTAACAATCATCATTGTTATGAACATTTTATTTTCACGGTTTTTGATTTAGACACGTTTTCTATCCGAACGTTTAATTTTATTATAATATTATGCACGTGAAAATAATAAAGAATATTATATTATTCATGTTTAAAATAAAATATGCACAAACAAATTCTTTGAAATATTTTACGTATTTATAATAATTATTGCTCGATAATCATGTACCATGTAAGCTATATTGATGAATCCAAATGCTGCAGGTCAGAATAGACATATTAAATCAGCGTCTGTGGAATTCAGATAAAATGAATGAACCTGTCTATTTTTTTAAAAGGTTTCTCGACAGATTTATTATTTATTTATGTCAACCAATACAATATCATTTAGGTAGAAACTACAATACTGACGACCGACGTTTATATAAAAAAAATATATTATACAATCGTGTTCACCGAATATGTTCTCTTATGCATATAAATGGACGTTTATGATGGCCTACGGTTAATTGATAATAATAACGAATTGCAGATAGTAATTCGGAGGGTATGTTTTAAAAAAATGTAATTTAATTCATAACATGGACGGGTAGTACCGCGGTGGATGATAAATCATCGAACAGCGCACTGCTCGTGTTATTATAATATAGGTTAAGCATAAAATCATATTATTGACGATTGAAGAAAATATTGTGTATAATATGAACTGGACGACAACTAGCCCCTATTGTCCCAAGAATGGTCGTGTATATAGTATAGAAAGTCGCCTGTTCGCCTATTCTACAATGGGACGACCCAACGATAAATTACCGTTATTATTGTAATATTCAACAGCAACATGAAATATATCGGTCTAGGAATGTGTGTTTTCAATTTCATTAAATGCACTAGTGGGGACATACTCGGGTTGGGAACTGTGGACTTTGTTTAATATTTTATATACAACTGGAACGAATAATTTTATTTCATGTTTTTTTTTATTATTACACACGCTATTTTTTTATTATTATTCAGTATAATTCATTGGAAGCTTTCAAAGGCAGTCGAATTAACAATATTAAAACTGGGAAAAAAAAATAAAAAATAATTCTTTGGCACTTAATACAGGTACAGTGGTGCACCTATTATATATTTATATTGTTATATTAAAATATAAAATATATATGTTATTAAAATGATAAAAAAAATCGTTGAAAATTTATTTGCGTTGTTTTCAAATTGCATGTAAAAAAATAATATGTTTTACTTTTTACACAAATCGATATCTTTTGTTGCTGTTTTAACAATAGACTTGGTGAATCCTATTTCGGCACTAGAGCACCAAGGGACCATTGGAAAGCAATCACGGTTTTCCTTTACGACTTCCCCTAGTCTGTATTCAGTACGAATGAGGGCAAACGAATGCACATTGTTGTTGGGGTGAGATGAGGCGGGTCGTGCTACTAATATGATAGCACACAATGCTTTGGGACGAAGACGCGACACACCCCCGCCAGTGAGAGTGTTGATGATTATGTGAGAGACCAGCCAAAAGCACTTGTAAAAGTAGATTCGAGTGTGTTTCCCAGAAGATTACGGGGAGAAGGATCTGAAGAATTGAGTACAGTATATTACACCCTCAAATCTGACTCTCTTCTCAAATATGTCTACCCTTTAGTTGGACTAAGACATTTCATCTGAACATTAATATTATTCGATCAGGACATTAAGTATATATTTTTTTATAATTTACACATCATATATTTAGTTTATACTTCTTTTATTGTTTAAAATCTTATTGAATGTAATAAATACCTAAAATTCTTTGAACGTATACCTAACGATATCGGATTTTGAGGATTGATAACTATTTTTAACTGAATACAAAATAAAATATATGTTTGTTAAAATATTAAAAAAATACATAAAATATAGATGGAAATTAAAAAAAAAAAAATTGTAAGTTAATCAATTTTGCCAACTATGTTTTTGTTTTATTGATATTCAATCATAAAGTTTCCTTTGTAATTTTGAACTACTTTAGTGTAAATAAATATTTTCGATACTGATATTTTAAGTTTAAAAGGTTGTTAAGAGAAAAATAATTTACAGAGAATATAGATACATATGTCATATAGTATATGACATATACGGTATATCTAACATCGTATGTAAATAATTCTATAAATATTTTTTTCTAATGCTAATTCAAACTAATTCAACACATTTTTTAATCATTTTATTTTGGTAGTCTTAGTTAAACAATGTTTTTATTTTATTTATTAATATAGTATTTTAAAATAAACGAATATGCTCTAAAACCTTATTTTAACCACAACGGATGTATTGGAATCTAAGTTTCATCTCGACATTCACAAAAGTAGCATGCTTTGGATATTCAGTGCACACGAAGTAACCCCTCGATAGTCCCTTAAACCGTGGCAAAGCGAATCGCAATTAATTCCGCATCACGAGGGCGTTTGAAAGCTTCACTGTGTCGCTGACTTTAATTAGACGCGTACTTTCAAGTGTCCCGTGTATCGACGCCCTTTCGATCTACCTTTATACCGTTGTCGGTGAACTTTGTCAGGTCACCCAAGTGAGACAATGATTTTTGTTTTATCCTTTTTTTAATATAAAACACGATTAATAAACACGTATAACACTCATTCGTCTGAGAGTAGAGTGTATGCCATTATATTTAAATCTATTCGGCGTGTAAAAAAAAAAATCCTACACGGTTCTACTTTTCAGACTACTTGTCGATGACCGGTTGATGACCAAGTGTTACATAAAAAAGATTTAAACATCCGAATGTATTTGCGCACGAACTGTGCATTATAATAAGAAACATTAAATGTGTGGGATAGGATTTCAATAAATCGATACCTGGTGATGAAACCCCACTCAATATGATAATATTATAATATAGTGCGTTATTGCATACGTAAAGTACTTCAAATCGATGTTGAAAAGCGATGTTTGTATTCACGATATATATTAAACTCAAGGGAATAAAAAAAATAAACGTCATTCAACTTTGATTGTATTTTAATATGTCCAGTATATTGACACTGGAGAGACATTTGTTTTTTATTTTTATTCTTAGATATAACTATATTTTTTTTGCATATTTTGTTGATCACTTATAGTCATTTCGGTATTATTGGTATGGGTATTATTTCTACTAATATTATGTATGGTGTGTATACTTATGAACAAATAATAATTTACAATAATTGCATTTGACATATCTTACTATATGCGCTTATATTATAATTTAATGATACCTAGTATCTACTAAGACCCCAGTCAAAAAAGATACAATGAGATGAATGAACGTAGGCTATAAGTAATAACTGATAATCTTTGAGTCAACGAGTATTATCGGAAAAAAATACTAGAGAACGAACACACGTATATAATATAGTTGTACATGTATCTGTATTATACGTTTTATGTATTTAATAATATAAACTATTACGCACGAGACTTCTAGTACATTTTTGGCATTTTAATACCTCGATTCATTACCAAACAGACCTGTTTCTTTTTGTATTTAGGTATGTTACCAAAGTGTTTCCATACCGACTATATAAAACAAAATAAAATATTCTATGGATAACATAGACTAGATAAATTAAACGATTTTATAGCGAGAGTTTATAATATTAGTCACGGGAAAACGTTACTCGTAAAGTTAACATTCCTCTATACATAGAGCTATGTATAATATATTAATAGTAAGGTGATCAATGTCACTTATTATAGATGATACGAACGGTGGTGGTAATGCATTTCGTCGAGTTCTGCTTTCGGTGTAAACGTTGTCTACAATCGTCTACAATAATAATTAATTTTCAAAAGGCGGTGGTCCTGCAGAGTCCGTTAACGAAATATTTCTGATTCGAAAATACAATGTAATTAATTTTTCGTACCCCACTTCATCGACTAAATTTATGAATAGTCATGCTGTAATCGATATTCGAAGAAAAAAAGCAATAACTACATAACGCGTGAGAGAATTTTAAGTGGACGCGTATACAAGACTCGTAATTTAAATATAAGTTAAGCCTTTTTTATGGTACATAGTTATATATATAAATATATATTATGAGAGTTCTGTTTTTGTCGCGGCTATTGGAAGAGGGTTAGAAATAATGGGACATTTGGGCTTAAAGGGATTGGCGCCACAAACAGGCGCAACGATTTTTTTTACGATTTAAAAAAGAGAATAAAAAGCATTTGGGAGCTTTTTGTCCAAATCAAATTTAACGTTTCTGAACATAGAATTAATTCAACGGCTGATCACTTATGACCTCAATATTCCCACAGTGCGAATAAAAAGCCCATTGGCATTACCGATATGAATTAATCGCTTTCGTTGGCTCGGCGGGCAAATTATTACATAAATTATGATATGTGAATCGAAATGGAAACAAAAGAATATTTTTTTTTGTGACCAATCGATTGAAGGGTACCCATTGTTGAGGTTTGGACAATACAAAGAAAAAAGCGCTCTTTGTACTATTTGGCATGACAAAGTGGTGGCAAAGTCGATGGGTCACGAACAAATATATAATATGTTCGTGTTCGTATCACTTGCCAGTGGTAAGGCGCCAGACAGCTGATACAATTTAAGAGTTTGATACTATTAGGATAGGAATGTAGTAAAGTATATGAATTCTTATTTTTAAATTAAATAATGTTTCTTAGTAATCGATGTGCACTACGAATATTATATTATTTCATATTTGTAACAAATAACGATGCCTACAGTTAACTAAATAGATTAAGTACATTATACATAATGTCTATTAAGTATAATTATATATAATATATAAATACATACATTATATATAATATGGTTTATTGACTTTCAAAACCCTGCTTGATTAATTCGCATATATTTATTTTTTTGTGTAATTATACTTGGATTTTTGTAAATGATTGGTATGGTAAATGTTATGGTATTATCTAGTTTGAGTTGAATATTTTTACACAGTCTATGTATTTTTTTTTTTTATATGGATATTAAAATAATTACATATTATATTTTAAATTTATTAATCAGATTTAATTTTAGAAAGGTGGTTTAGTATCGAAATAAATTGCTTGTTCTATTATTCTTAGATAATGTGAATTGATTAAGAATATACCAATTATGGCCATTTTTTTAATCAACTGTTATTAAAATATGCGTATTATAAATCAATAAAAACATTAATAAAAATATATAATCTCTTAAAAATAAAAATGAAAGTATAAAGCAAGTTCACTGAGAAAAATAATTTAACCATGTTATTAATCTATTAAACCAATTTATATTTTATAATATAAGTTAAAAATGTAATATGTTCAAATGGGTATGTATTACAATTTTATTGGTTATCATGCATAATATAATAATGTGTTTTTCATTATTAATTAAAAATCTTATCTCCCTAATATAATTTAATAGCTTGTTTTTATGTTTTATTTTGCAATTGAAATTTGAACTATGAATATTAATATTTGTATAAGTATCTATAATATTATAATTTAAAACACATTATGTATGCTTTTCATTCTTGCATTAAAATTAATTTAACTAACTATAATATGATTAATTAAACTCCTTTAATTATATCATATTATGCCTCTTATGTCTGAACGCCAATCTGGATTCTTCATTGAGCATGTATACGTATTCACCGATATGTCTTCATACCCTTACTCTATACCTGGAGACGCACTATTTACGGTCGTAAAATATACACGCACACTCACCGCGTCGATGATTTCAAGTCGGTATTCGTTGTTATTGCCTGTTCAGTTTATTATCGTCGGCATCTCTTAGCAATTACTTAGACAGGTGGCGGATGAAAAACAAATAATTTGAAGGGACATACAGGGCTATCCTGATTAAATCAAAGATATAGAGGAAAAATATTAAATCAGATACTAAAAAACCTACTTGAAATATTGTAGTGTAACGATCTGGAAAGTGGTATTTTATTTAAAAATTATGTCCCGTAATATTATACTGAATGAACGAATGAAGTGAAAAAATATGTCAAGATGTCGAACTGCATAAGGTCAATATCATATGAGGTGTAATAAGAACGAACCATCTATTCTGTTTTCGATCTCCTCCCCTATAAATTCGAATATTTTACTGCCCTCGATCCCTGTTTTTTTCTCCGGAGAATTCTTATTCAATAAGTATTATTGGAATTTTGATTAAATTAAAATAATAAAGCATTTTTTCTATTTTTTTAAAATTCATTATATCTACAAAATACAAATTGAAAATGAAAATAGAAGAAAAATGTACAATTTTCTCCGATCAAAATATAGTCTACCATCTGGTAAACAAAAAAAAAACATTTTTTAAGAAATAAAAAGTTAGTAAAAGCGGGTGCGATATTATATGCACAAGTAACGTGTTTATTATTTTCTTTACTCGTTTTTATTTCGTCCTACTTGCTTGGGTAACGAGCGAAAAGAAATATAATTTCTCGCAAACTTTGATCTTTTATCAGCTCTTTGAGAAAAAGAAAATTTTTCTTACTATTTCTGAATTATTACAGGTCTTTGACATACGTTTCGTAGCAGAAATGTAACCATGATCAAACGAGAAACGAAACAGTATTTTCTCATCGACTTTTTTACTCTATAGTAGGATATAATAAAATTCCTAAAAACAATTTAAAATACTAAAAATTGTATATAGAAATTCCATATACAAGATGAAATATTATGAAAACAAAAATGATTTATCATAAATTTATTAATTATCACTAATTATTTTCTGTTGTATTAATAAAAAAATTAATGACAATTGTAAGTAGTTATTTAACATTATTAATTAAAAGCGATTTATTAAATCATTCATAAATATAGGTATAAAATAGATACTACAAAATAATATTATTACTGAATTATTTCTAAATTTCAATGACACAAATACGTAAAACGCAAAAATTCATAATTGCATCATTTACATTATTATAAGTACCAATCTATCCCTATAATAATTGGTTAAATATATAAGTTATAATTATTATAATTATACAAATGAGTTATCAATATATTTCAGTTTATTTTAATGAATGTGTGAAAAATATTATTCTGTGTAACAATTTATATTATATTATTCTAATATGACAAAAACTTCATAGCATATATTTTTTTAAACTTCCTATTTTATTAAGTCCCGTTAGTTAAAAGATGACACATATATTTAAATATATTGAAGGTTTATAAGGTTATCAAGAATACTTTAGGGATAAAGACATTTATTTTAATTTTAATGAATGTTTAGTATAGGTATGCTACACTTTTAACTTCTTAATAAGACGTTTATAAATCCATGAAATTTAATGCAAAGACCTCTATAGCAGTATATAGAATTCAACTTAAAAGAAAATAACAATGAGTTATAGGTAGCTATATTAAAAATAATTTAAAAAACTATACATTTAAAATAAAATATAAACTTAGATTTTTTTTAAATTGAATACAATGCTCAATATTAAAAATGATGAGGAGTACATATAAATACTAACAGAGAGTATATTTTATTTTAAAAACAAATAAACAATAAAAGTATGATAAAATATAAAATGTTATACTAGGTATATTATAATTTCTAAGTGCCCACTAATACATTTTTTTTATACAATTCTTCAATACTATAGCCATTTTTCTCTTTCAAATAACAATAATATTATATAGGTTAGTTCTTCGAAAAATTAATATGATAATTTGATAAAAGATTTACAAAGCCTATACAAATGTATAATATAATATTGCTTAACATCGAACATGTAAACGCCATTTTTTATCAAAAAATTAATTATCCGTAAACAATTTTAGTATTTAAGTAAGCAAAATGTTAAGTCATATTAGCATACCAATAAATTTCCATATGTAATAAATTCCATTAAACATAATAATATATATATATATAAATGATGACAAAATATTTAATCATATTTAAATTGATATTCAAAATATTATGAAACCGATTATTTTTACTGCACAAACATTAATTTAAGTTAATTTGTTTAACTTCATACTGACGTAAATTGCTGTATGAAATAAAAGAATGTGAGTGGAATTTGTAATTAATTGACAAGCAAGTAAAAAATAATTTTTCTGTTTCTATACAATTCTCAGTTAATGAACAGTAAATTATATAGGAATAAACTTAGATAACTAAACTTGTATTTGATTTGCGTATTTAATATAGTCCAATATAATACATTTAATACTACGACTTATAAGATTAGGTGTACACTTATTAATGTAATGAATAATATCGTTTTCATACATATAATGTATGCCATATATATCATTTTTTTTTCTTTCCTAAATGTATTTTTCAATCCTTTTATTAAAACTGTTTAAAGCTATGACTATTTTTATAGCTCCAAGTCTAGCTACCAGTATTACATAATATTTTATGCACAGTTTATTACAAAAATTGTTTTGTATAATGTCAATAAAATCTAAACAATTTCCATAAATTCAAAAAAAAAAACTTTAGTTTACTCAGAAAATAAAATGATAATAATAATAATAATAATACTGAAATGTCTTCTGCTAGATGTTTTAGAATATATATTTTTTTATTAATATCACTGTATAGAAAGTTCGTTTACTTATGTCTATAAAGTTTGAAGGACTATTTTAACAAGTTATTGTTGTTTGTTCAATGTTTATTATGTTTATGTCAAATACAACTATTATTACAAAGTTCAATAAATTGTTTCAACAATTTTACATGCTATAGCAACATTTTTGAAGATACAAAAAATACAAAAAAGGCTGAGAAAGAATAGAAAAGATTCAATAACATAAGCCTAGTTAATTAAGTTTTTAATTTATATCTCTTAAAAAAAAATTTATTTTAGACAATCCCATATCATATTTATACCAAAATTAATTTTTTATAATTCAAAAGTGTGTAAAATGTAACCACAAATATATACATTATGATAACTTTCAAATGTAAAACAAGCACATTTAATTAAAAACCCTTTTTTTGTAATGAATATTTCTAAACTTTATCAGAATCCATAAACCCAGAGTCTACATCATCAGTCAATGTGCATGTTGAATATTAATTGGAAATCGGCAACAATAATTGAGCAGACTCATTATAATTGATTAACGACCCCTTTTTACCTACAGAAAGAAAGTTCTTGAAAAATATTTCTGTAACTATGTAGATATTTTTCATAACCTATAGGAGCGTCCTACCTGTTGGGTACGGTTCATTAAATGTCGTAAATATTTAATATTTTACGGTTTTCGGTCCGTACATAGCAGCAGAATAGGGTTTGATGGAGAAGAATTGAATTCTCATTTGCATATTGTGCAACGGTGGAAAAATGTATAGGTACCCACTGATTTCATTTCTATAAACGTACACCGATTTTTCCTCCGCTGTTGTATTGATCAAAACCTAGGTCCATAATCCCTATGGCCGTTTGAATGTCTTGTCGACGTACATAATAATCCGATTATGTTATTATTATATTGTAGTTACACAAGGCAAACTTCAGTGTATGCACGATATTATTTAATCCGATATTCGATAAGCTCGTGGCTGTGTGATATCTGACACGTTCTTTTCATTGGGTCACCAACAGTTATAATAATTCTATATGCTCTCGAGTATAACATATTTTATTTCCAGCAGCTGCTCAAAATATTTAATAGACAAAGTCATAGTTTATTGATACGTTTTTAATATGGTATTTTATATAAAAAAATATTATTATTTATTATTTTTTTTTATTTTATTTTACTAAGGCAGTAATAATCAGTATTCTTAAATGCATACAAATAATTTGCATCAAGAGAAACTTTTAATTTATTTTACAATTATAATGCATTATGAAAATCCAAAAATCTTATAACAATAAAAGTATCATATTATAATAATGTTATATAATATAAACAATTTAACTCGGTTAAATAGACTGGGGTGAAATTCAGAACTAACTCATTCAAATTTGGACCAGTTTAAAACTATACCACAAATAAACATTATAGTCTACGCAGTTTTTATTTTTTTATTTTGTTTTATTCTTATTTACATAAAATTTTTTTATATGAATGTTATGAAAAATTTAAGTATAATGATATATTTTATTTTTCATAACAAACATATTATTATTAAGTAATCCATTTATCAAATGACATAATATTAATATCTGCCGTTTACGTGTGTGTAAACGGTAATAAATGCGCCCATTATGGTTGGTGTCATTCATAATCGGACCACTTAAAAAAAAATGAACGTGCAGAGCCGTGAATGAATAACTTCCTCATCTGGAACGTCAATAAGCCTAGTGAGCGTGTATATTATGTCGTTCGTTTTAAAATCCTAATACAGGCAGTCAACGAAGAAATACTACAAAGGCTTTTAAATCGTGAGTGATGCCAGTGGCCTCGTTTACTAAACTTCTTTAACATAGACCAAATAGCTTAGATTATACAATGAATACATTTTGAAAAGTGTAATAATTGTTATACTTCTAATATTAATATTACGTATTTAATATCAATACATATTTAAAATAACTAATAAGTAGTAATTAAATCATCGTAACCAAAGATTCACTTTAAATTAAATATTAGATAATAATTAATGCTAATGTTCAACTTTTGAATAAAATAAGTTTATATAAACTTACTTAAAATAGTAATTATAAAAATAATGCGATCGTCGACATCCTTTAAGTAGTTGTAAAATAGAATTATTAAAGAATATCAATATGAGCAGTATTTATTTCTTTAGAAAAACTTCCGGTTTGAATTATTTTGTTATGGAAATCATAGTTTTAATTTTAAATATCTTATCGATTATAGCTAGGTATATACTTGACCTCCAACTATATATTATGTATGTTTATTTTTTAATATTTAAGTTAGTCCCCTGCTAAGGAATTTTTATTTTCAGTGCATGCAATAATAAGGTGTAAATCATTACCGTTGTATGTATTTTTTTATTTTTCTTAATATAATATTTATGAAAAAAATAAACTAGGAACATCAAAAATACATTTATCTAGTATAACTCTAATAGCGAATGCGTTGCGTGGGTTCAATAAAAAAAATATCCCGCAAAAGTAACAAGAAAAACAAAAATAAACCAAAGAAATGAGATCTGTTAGGTCTGTGAGTGTAATTGTGACATATTGTTCGTGACAATGTGCAATTTACGTACAATTTAGGGGAGAAGATGTTTAGATATTCATAAAGTAAACATTATAACAAGCGAATAAAATTACAAACATAATATAACGTTCGCGCTTGCTGCATATGAAAAAAAACGCGCGCTGCTTATGATACGACATCGCCTGGGTGCAAAACTATACACCCGAAAACAAGAGATACAAAACCGTACATAGCAAGCAACATACACGTCGTCGGATAACGAAATCTATTCATAGGGCCGAAAATTAATTACTACATTCTCGTGTTGGTCTTCTGCTGTACAAACACTGTCTGATTGTATCATCAATCATCCATCCCCCTACCCCGTGAGTCTGTCGAGAAGAAAACACTCATGTTTGGTCCGTTGACAAGAACGTCTCTCGCGTGTGCACCTGACAGGTGGTTATCAAAATATTTGTGTTAATGGACTTTTTATACACACGCACGCACGCACACACACCTACATAATATTATATTATACCCGTGAGCATGTTCTCCACAAGTGGTTAAAGCAGTTCCGATCTCAACCTGACAGGATAGAACATCAATATTATATATAGGTACCGACTATCTAAAGGTGGAACATATAATATTATTGTGTTATGTGTGCATTCAGAATTTTTTTTCGTCAAATAAAAACAGAATTTTAATGATTAATCCGCGCATTACACGGACGTCGTTAATGTCACGGAGGCCGGAAGAACACTGACAAGGGCTGCACATGGGCCCCCGGAGCGCGATTTACACGCTGATGAGTGGGTTTGGTCAATAAAAAGTATACTCAATACACGTACCATGTCACCGTGAAAACAATAAAACTCTTCCATAGTCCACGTAATTTAATGTATATTAAATAGCTTATTGTTTGACAGTTGTCTATTACAATGTTATATTGGATAGCTCCCGAGATTTCATGTGCACACAGATTGTCTGTTTACGGAGGCAAAATGTCAATATTTAAATATTTAATATAAAATATCATAAATTATATTGCAACTGAACGTATCCAGTATTTTTATTCATAAATATATTACTTATGTATAGAAAGTACACAAATTAAAACTGCTTAAAATAGTATTCAGACTTTGGATACAAGATACTACAAATACTCCTAAAAAACATCCCAAGACACAGGACACAATATTATAACTAAGATAGTGTTCATCTCTGGTTTACAATATTTAGGTATTTAAATAATATTATGTAATACATAATATTTTAATGCGCATGGCTACTGTCAGCCTACGATAATAAGGGTGTTGAATAGCAATATAGATAATACGTAAAACTAAACAAATCTTTAACGTTTTGCGAATTGCATAATAATTAAAGTAGCACTATTTAGTTTTTATAAATAAAACAATATTGTATTGCTAACTATAAATTAAAATAGTTGTTATTTATTTTATTAAATATTAAGCATTTAAAATGTGCACTTATAAAAATATACTTTACACATTTACATTAATAATTTTCAAATAATTTACTTTTATAAAATTTGCAATATAATATGGTGTACTATATTAATGGCTAAAAATAAAGTATTACCTACAACCTCAATATTTACATACTATATTAATATGTAAAAATCTGATTCAAAATCTTTGAGATTTGGAATACGCGTTTGATAATTAGTAATTAATATACAATTGTATAATTTGTGTAAGCAAAACTATAGAAAAATTTAACTTTACAATCTAATAAAATAAAATAGTATAATAATAAGTATATTTGAAAACATAACATACGAAAATATAGTTGTAGTTTTTTATACATATAATATTATTACACGAATTTATTTTTAAGATTATTGTGGTTTCCAATATTTTAAAATAATTTTTTTGGATTGACCATAACTATATTATTATCATTGTATTATATCCCGTATATTAATATGTTATTTGACTATCTACGAACATTTGTTTTTTATTTAATATTAAATATAAACCGATTTATTATTGTTGTCCGTAGATATATAACATAAGTATCTATCTATATACTCGTACTAATATGGTGAATATAACAATTTAAAAGTACTAATAATATATATGTATGTATGTGTGTGTGGAGGTGGTCCACAATTCCGGACACAGAAGGGGGTCGAAATCCCACGTATCGACATCTCTCTAGACAGTATTTTTATCACTGGGTTATAAACAAAATTTAAATAAAAATATACGTGTTTCTGCAATATTGAAAAAAATATCCAATGTGATCGAAAGAAATTCCGAATAGAATATACAGACCACCCAGCGAAAGCTGTACACTCCGATTGTCACGAACCTTCCCATATTGTTTGCCATTGAAATGGAGATGGATTATGGATTGAAATTCGCTTCACATTATTACCCGACCGACCGTAAACATACCCTTACCCTTTCGAATGTAAATCATCTTTAAAATATTTATTTTTCTCTTAAACTGTATTCTCTTTTTTTGTATGTTGTAATGCACAAAAACTATACAACTCGTATATACCGTATACTAATTAGATTTCTAAAGTCAGTAACAAGACCTTATAGTGCAAATTGATATTTGGATGTAGTCAGTGTATTGTATAGTATAATATATTAACAACTTACTCAGTGATCGAGTGGTACTCGACATAATGTATTGTATACATAATGTATCTCCCTAGAAGATAGTACTAAAATTATCTCATACAGCTAAATTGATTTGGGAGATTCGACTGAACAAATTGTATATATAATATATATATATATATATATATATATATATATTTATTTATGCATGTACGCGCGCGTGTGTGCAACTCGCATAAAACGTACAAGCTGCACATCATGACCGCTGGGAATATAATATGGCCCTCCTTTGCATTTCTATTTGTATGCCATTTATATTTTTCAGTTGGGAAAATATGTAACCTACACAAAGGTCGCGTGGGGGATCGGAAAACAATGAGAGCAATGCCTGATTCAAAGAGCGCGGGTTACCCTTTGTTTCTAACACGGCTACCTTTTCCCAAGTACTTATTTTTTCAAAATTTATTTTTTATATTTTAAGGGTGCTAAAATTTAAAATGGTGTGACAGTTGTCTATGAGGGTAAAAGTTTGGTCAAACAAGCGTATGGTCAAACAAAAAAAGGGGAATATTAAGTACATACTTCTTAAACCAGATTCAACATATTTTTTTGACAGATATATCAGTTAAAACTTGTAACAGTTGTATCAAAATTAGATTCTATAAATCTTTTCCTTGTATAATATTTTATAATGTATGTGATTGTGGTTGAGGTCAAAATATGATAAATATAAATAGTCGTTTATTCAAAATAAATAATTTTGTTATAATTTCACCACCCAAATCAATTCCCCAATTATTAAGGCCTTGAGGAAGCCAAATAATTGATTGAAAATTATAGAAAAAAAATTATACTATTTTATTTTTGGTAATTAAAAATAAAATAAAAAAGTAGGTACACGGAAAAATGTCATAATTTGCATATTCAATTCAATGATGATACATATTTGTCACATAAATAACAAAAATGAACGTATAAACGTGAACTAATAAAAATAAATATAAAAAGAAGAGTGAATATTGTGTACGTTGTTTTATCAAACTTAATCGCTAAAACAGCTTATTGATTTATGTTTAAACGGAGTAGTATATACGATACTAATATGATACATTAAAATGTCATTTCCTTCCTCTTTGAAGCAACATTATTCGTTCATCGAACTTTGTTAAATACTTTATCGATAATACACGACATATTTCGAAATTATTCTTAGTCTACATTAATCAGTAACTAATCTCAAAAATTAATGTTTTGTCATACGCTTATATAATAAACGATGTCCCGAGTTGTGCGATTAAATTTAATTCACAGACCTATATGTTATATATGTATGTATAATATACTATTTTATCGCCCTTTTTGATAATAATAATTACACAGAAGCTTAAGCTGGGTCTTAGCTGGCCGTCGCCAGTGGGTGTGTGTGTGTGTGTGTTTTTTTTTTACATTCATCGTATCACGGACACCCAGATTACCCTAAGCGTTTCAATGTCCGCATCATCACGTACGGACCGTAAAACGCGCCACGCACAATAAACACAATTCGGTGGACCATCCGCGCCCGACCATATATTAATGCATCCTCAGACATCGAGCTTCGTTCAAATTATCCCCCGACATATTTTGTAATATACCTGAAAGCCCCTTGAATGCACAGGGCAACAACGTCGTGATTACCATAAACGCGTGATTAAGTGTTTCAGAATGAATACAGCAACATAATGTATGGGTTCATATGTTATTCTTTATGCCACGGCATATTTTATTATGATTATTATTGTTATATCTGTTCAATTGAAAAAAATTCCGCAGTTAAAATATTTCGGTTTGACTTTTATTGATGGTGTAAATAAAATTTATTTTTATATTTTAAAATAATAAAAATTACATTATTCTCAATTACAAGCACAATGAATTATAATCGATCGATTTTTCATTAGCTAAAACATTTTTCACTATAAGCAAAAGGTTGTTTGCACTAAAAATCTGTTTACAACGATAACAGAAAAATAATAGAACTACTTACATAATATATTTTTATAATATTAAATTAGTTTTATCTTAACTTTTTTCTTCATAATAAAACAATTCTCTATGTTATTAATAATTATTATCCATAATTTTCAACATGTGGTTCTATACTTGAGAATAAAAATATTGGTAAATTTAAGATTAGTTTGTAATATTATTGTAAATCAATTTAAAAACAATACATACATTAGTGTATACTGTATACACAATTTTAAGTAAAAAATAATAATTAATAAGGTTTTTTTGTTGAAAACCGATGACATAATTAAATATAAATTAAAAAATAATTATGAAAAAATTTTTTTCAAGGTATAACTTTAATGTAACGCGTGTCTTTATGTTTTTTTACGCTTAAAACAGTTAAAACCTGATATGAAACCAAGTCTTGTTTGTGATGTAAATTGCCGCTGAAATCATATTCGTTATCCCAAATGCAATCTGTGTATAAATATTATATATACATTCGGGACTACGTTACGATTTTATCAAAGGTAACTACATATCGTTACAATTACCCTCGGTGTGTGAGCATGTTAATTTGAATAAATAAATGACAAACGAGAGTGGGGAGTAGTGCGCGTTGAAATCTATATAGATATTTTGTGTATACGAAAATATTGAAATAATTAGCAATAATAGTAATAATACATAATAATATGGTATAATTTATGTTAGAGAAAAAACTCAGAGGTAGGTAAATGGATTTTTGCGGTCTAAAGTCCAGCTAAAATGATGCGTGCGATTGACCACTAGTGTTAAACAAGACATTTAAAAATCACTATAAACATTTTATCTGACTAGTTATCTAAAGAATTTTTAATTGTATTTCATAAAATGCATACTACAAGTAGTATCAATTATTTACAACGAAATAATTACAATTGAATGCATTATGCATTTTCATAATTAAATTACAATTATTACTACGGAACTATTTATGCAATTTATAATATCGTACATAAGTCTGCATCGTATAAATTAAAAATAATATAAAATAAATGTCATACTTCCCCTTATGGTTATAAGAAATTTCATAATATGAATATTATACTATACAATTAGTAGTTACATACATTGTTGGTGCTATGTTATAATTATATAAAAATATAATATAGTTTGTTCAACATATTAAATTATTATACATAACTGCCTACTCAATATTTATGTTCATAAAATAATTAAAGAAAATTATCGTATTTATTATGTGGACAACTTAAAAAAAAAAGACACCTATATTATTTTATAATAACGTAGTAAAATAAATAATTACTAAAAGCTATAATATATATGGATGCGTTCTTGTTTAATATTTGAATTTAATTCAAAAATATTACAATCATGCAGGTGAATTAATAGCGAGCTTCTACAAAAACATTTTTTTTTACAAAATACGCATTTTGGTCCAATGCACTCTATAGATTTCTATATGCTTCACCCTCCACGGAAAATGGAATTTTAACAAAATTGATTTCGTCTATATTCGATCATACCTAAAATATGGGAATCAGTGACCAGCCATTCTAACTATAATACCTATACTAACCGTTGTTCTTTTCACAAAAAAATAATAATGATAAACGTACAAATATTTTCCATTTACTTTCAAGACAACTTGTTTATGGTTTCTTATTGCTATTTATGAACTAGAGTTCATAAATAAAAAGAAAAAAAGTTGCTATTGAGAAATAATATACAAGTTTCATGTCGTGGTAACTATATATAATATATATATGAATACTCATAAATTTTCTTGACTAAAGATGTTACGATGAGATACACACGCACTGAGGACGTGACGACATTGTGTCTAGATAAGAAGTGGTCACGACCAAAAGGGTATAAAAATTCACCGTTTTCCAAAATAATAATAATAATAAAAAACTGACATTCCAAGGGGCGATACACATTTGTTTTTAACCGCCAGCTGTAAGTCGTCTGCTAACGGCCGAATCCACTCACGACGGCCGTTTTATTTTAATAGGACTTTTAACCGTTCTATTCTGGTGATATATTATATTATATGTATATACGATGACGAATATTATATCGTAAAAAACAAATCTCCACAGTGATCGTTACAGGGCTGCTATGTGTATTTAAAAAATGGTTTTCTATTCGTGTGCCAACAGAGGGGTTTCTTGTCATATCAATCATAACACACGGACATTGGCTCTTGTCCAGTCAAAAAGTTTTCACACTAGTTACTCGAAAGAATCATTTTTAAGTTTTAATATTTAATAGTCTATTCAATTTAATGCATACATTGCATACAACTTGTACAAAACCTTGAAACCATTTTATTTCACCTCTATAATACACACAATAAAATATGTTTTTAATAATTATAATCACGTTATACGAATTATAATGTGTATTTTAGTAATCGGAAATGATCCGTGGGTCGTAATATTCTAAATAAAATCTAAAAAACTGTTTTATTTTATTATATACTAAGCGATTAAGATAAGTTAATTCATTGGCATTAAAGATTACAATTATAAACAATTTCACAATTGGTAATATATTTATTTATTTTTAATTGCTTCACTGCGCACTCCTTTTGTTGTATCGGATCATTTTAATAATATTTTTAAGAGAAAAGTATTTTTCTATTAAACATAATAATTTACACAGTTTTAGTTATTTTTCTAACTGTTTTCTCTTTTCACTTCAACTAACCGATGTACTGTTAACTAATGATAACGGATCAACGAATTTTGATTTCGATAATTCATTTTCTATTACTTACAGAAAATTTTTAACAAAATTATGAACGGAATTTGAATTTATTCATATTTTGTTTGTGTAGTTTGTATATAAATATATAGAATATAGAATTAGAACCTAAATACTTTGAAATATAATTGTATTTTATATAAATAATATATGTAGGTGTTATGATTGTGATGACTGTGTATTTTGTCCATGAGTTTAAGTGTAGAATTTGCGTCAATCTTATTTGTCTTTTAAAAGAACACGATGATCGTGAAAAAAATAAGAAAAGAAAATTACATGTTAAGAAAAAAGCCATGTCATTCTAGTAGGTCATCGAATGTAGCTATAACTATGAAATACATAAAATAAAAGATATAACGAAGATCCTATCTAATTTTCTACTCCTCATTTTTTACAAAAAATTATAATTCAATCACAACTATTACAATTATGACCTATGGGTTTTTTAATCAACTAGTTATTTCTATTAATATTTTTAAATACAACTATGTTATATACTAAAGAATGAATACATCTCTATTTTTGCTTTCATCAATAAGACCAACCACAGAAATAATTTTAAAAAGGGGTCGACAATGAATGTGTGATTGATGTGGCTAGTTTTTATTAAAATAAAAACCAGTTCTATCTAGGTCTTATAAAGGGGTAGCGAGGTCAGCGGTTGTTTGAAAACAAAAGGGTTTGTCACATATCTGTCATGACCAGAGCTACAGTAGTCCTTTAGGGATGATATTCAGATTTAATTCGAATCATTTTTGAATATGGTACATTACTGATATTATTTTTAACGATGTTTACTTATATGATAAAGACTAACTTACAATTCGTTCTAATCAGATTTTTAATTCTGCCAAATAAATAAGCGTTATAATTTAGCCTAATTAATGCCTATCACAATAACACTTATCTGTTAAATTATAATACTACTGTCTACTACTGCTATAGAAGTTATAGCACTTACAGTCTTTCGATATCGGAGGGTAAATTCTTTGGAACTTCATCCAGCCCTTTCCTGGAACAATCGGCAGTAGTCTGATCACAGGAACACAGCCAAGGACATCTGGCATTATCAGCCAGATCATTAAGATCGTCGCCCCGGACCCCGGGGTCCAGGGCCATGATCAACAAACACAAGATACCGGACACCTTCATGTCTACAAATTCGTATTAACTCAAGTCAAGAAAAAACCGAAACCAAGTAAAAAAAAAAAAAATTATTATTATTGTTATAGTAACAACCACGTCCAATCACACTGGCCTCGAAGGTCCTGATCGCGTGGGTATTAACCGCATCGTTATCTTCGCACTCACCGAGCGTACTTATATTATTATTATGAATAAGACCGTATGCGTGTGTGTATATTATGTTTATAATAGATCGCGATCGAAGGACAATAACGTACGAGGGTGCGATACGCGTTATACACGGCACGTCTCGCGTGGTGAACTGGACCGTCGACGGACGGATGGGGTCGGCACGTCTGGCACACAACGACCTCTGACGGTGCATGGTCACAACCGCCGACGTTGCTCAAACGTAATAAAGGAGTATACTCGATTTCCTTGGTCCTGCCAAACACGTTTTTTTTTTTTCGTTTTTTCTTTCTTTTAATTTTGTCACTATGGCCCACTGTTGTCTCCTGCACCGTTACGGATCATTTAAGCAAAACTTTGCTTCAACTAGAAAAATACTTATTTTCCTACTATATTGGATAGATAAGTATTAAAGTACTTTTTAACGCCATGCCCGCCACGCGTCTCCACGTTTTATTTTCCGTAATCGGCTTGGATTCTGGTTTGCATTTAATCAGATATGAAAAAATAAATTATAATATAATATAAATACCTCCTTCCGAGCTCTCTACATTCTAGATACGTGCAGCTGATAACAAACGGTTTTATTTTTATGAAATATGCTTACAGTTCTTGTCCATAAATCAAAATTTCGGTTTATTCAATTACAATATACTAATGTATGAATAAGTAAGTAAGTCAATTCTAAAATTCAACTATTATACCATAATAATTAATATCTTAGTTATGGTAATATATAAATATATTTTGTTTCTCAAATATCCATAGCGTCGATCTCGTTGTCGCCGTAAATTATTAAAATAAATTAAATAAATTCGTACAAAGGTGTATAATATTAAGCAGATACTCGTGCAGTAAATTTGCATTAGAAAGATAATTTTACCGATGACACAATACCGAAAGCGAACGTTGGAGGCATAATTAATGTATACTATTAATATAATAATCTTATAACAATGGCATAATGCATAGACATTTTAATTTATACATACAATTATGTTTAATATTGACTCCGTGTTAATTCCAATATGTACCATTAAATATTATGATCCATCGTGCAAAATAATGTCAATGTACACACTTTATTATAATATAAAAACAACAAACGAGAGTTAATTTAAAGTAACTGAGAAATATGAGTTCTAATTTATTGTACTGTCTGTATCATATAATATAATGCTTTGTAATCCCATATTGAAAACACTTTTATATCATTGTTTTGTTGTTTTTTTGCTGTTTCAATAGCCTTTATATATTTTTAATTGAACTACAGACGTGCGTGTGAATATTTTGCACCGATTAATATAATATTATGGTACCAACTCTATAGGTATATAATTGACTAATTTATTATAAATTGTTTTGTATATTATATAAAATTGATTTGGGAAACTGTAAACGTCACGAAAACAATAATTCTATGCGTAAATCAGAATTTGTAAATAAATAAAAAAATCGAAACTGGCACGTATGTTTGGCAGGATTTTTGCATGAATAATATATTGAACTATACAAAAGAAACAAAATAACAGTGAGTAGAAAAGTTAAAAGTATGAATTTGGAGATTCGATCTAGAGATGTTCAATGTGTATAGTTTTGTTTGTTCCATTTTAGACTCTATAAGGGATAAAAAACACTCTGTAGTACCGTTTCCATATTTATACACAAATATATCAGCATATTTACAATATGTGCTCATATTTCTCTATTTTTATTTCGTAAAAAAAATTATACGGTATACCTAAAAAAACCTTTTTTGTTTGTTAAACATTATAATATTACCTACTCTATACGGCTAAATAGAATAATAGAAATTCGGTCGGAAATAGTCTAAATAGATAAATTACGTAAACCCGACCAACAAATGTTATACTACAGCTGCTTCTCTTTATTATCACCAGTAGGTACATCTCCCCAGAAGCCTCATTAAAAAGTATACACGTATATTTAAATATATTATATTAATATGTCTACAAATTATATTAAACAACTTCTGCTTTTTGGTACCCCTACTAGTCCCCTAGCTCGTTAGACTGTCTCGATAGTAATATTTTTTTTTGACACATAACATGTTTATAAATTCCTTTTTATTATAGTTCCGTTCGTTCTACTACTGACAAGATAAAAATGTAAACAAATTAAAAAATAAATAAGCTTAGAGGAACTTTATGTTTTATTAATTAAAACCTGTGATAACTTTAATAACGATGTACAGAAATACGTATTTCTTTTTTGGGGTTTCAAGTTGCTATTTTTTAATAAAAATAATAAAAAAAAAAAACACTTTAAAAAATCTTTTGAAAATAAATTAAATGTTCAATACTCGGGTCATTAGCAGTACACCAAACCAAAAACCAACTAATAGTCATTCTTAAATTCCTTTTAATGTGAATTATTTTAGTTAGTTACCTAAGTATAGATATTATGTTATGCAACAAACGTTTATGGCAGGCGAGTGCACATTATACAGGTATGTAAATAGGTAAGTATGAATTTCAATAATGTACTTATAAAATGAATTGAGTAATAATGTTGTTTTTTTTTAATTGTATTATAATATATACAGGGAGGCAGTAGCAAAACGTTTATTCAATAAACCTAATTTTCAAAGTTTTTTTTTCGAAATTTGACTCACGTGCTACTAAGATATCGTGAAATCTTTTATTAAGTTTATTATATATCAAATTACAAAGATAGAGTTATTTCAAACTTGTTGTTTATTATTTTTTTTTTTATATATAAAATCAAGTTTGAAAAATTCCAAAAACAAATGGAGAAATACTTTACGAGAAAATATTTTACTGAAGAATGTAAACGATTGTAACGGTTGTAAGTGATTTAAGAATCATCCTAAGTTATGGTTAACCGCAAATCACAATAATTGATGTATATAATTGAATAAAATATAAGTAGCTATACCTAGTTACAATGTTAAGTCAAGGCATGTTTATACATTTTCTCAACAGACAGACGAGTGTTTAAATTATTCAAACAAATAAAGTTAAATGTATTTACGAATTACATTAATCTTATACTCGTTTTTAGTAATGGACATTGGATTACATTATGTTATTAGTAATAACTTATTACGTTTAGCTAATTATTTTCAATGTAAAAGTTGTGATTGAATTTTCGTAAGCTCACAATAAATAATTCTTTTATTAAATAATTTCGGAATAAAATAAAATCGGAAAAACCAATTCAAATGTTTAGTCATATACATATACGAGTAGCATATCTGCATATGCAATACATATATTGTGGATATATAAGTATAATTAAGTATTATTGTTTTAGGTATTCTATACATTACTAATTAATAATTAATAATTAGTTTAGTAAGTTAATAGTAATTTATATAAAGTACATATAATAATTAGTAATTAAGTAAATATTTAATCTAACTATAGATACTATTTACTTTTATTATTGTGATAATATGCGCGTAACGTCTAAGTTTTTTATTTATAATATTGTTTAACATAATGTTCTAGAACAAATAATGGAATAGAATATTACATAAAAGTTCTAAAAAAATCAAGTTGAATGAATTTAAATATTTAAATAATTATTAATTATTATTAGGTATACGCATAATTTTAATATATATTGAATAAATAAATTGCGTATTTAAAAAGTTAGATATGTCACAATTTAAGTATATTAAGCCAATTTGAGAGAATTTTAAATCAAGTAACACAAATAAAGGGTAAAAGTACATTTATTTATTTAACTTAAGCCCTGATGAAAACGACCCTTAAATTAAAATCTCAAGAAGCACGATGAACTGAATTAAAGCTAAGTAACGTGCTATTTTATTATTTGTAATCGAGTCATGTTAAAAAATAAATAATTTAGATTTTTATTCGACTTTATTCGACCTCCAAAATATATTATTGAAATTTAATAGTGATAACTTTACCAAACAAAGCAGTAACCAAGTCAAATGTATTTAATTTAGTAGACTAGTTTATAGTGTTTAATTATTTACAGTCTATTATTCAATTTCAATATATTGACGCATCATATTATACGTATACTCGTATGTATATTGCAACCTATTAGTAAAACAATTAATTTCTAGGAATCGTATTTTTGTGTAATAGTTAACAAATGCAAATTATATTTACGAAATTATAAACAAGTGAATGTTTTATTATTGTTATTATTCTTATGTAAGCATTCAGTCTTATGACACTTATATTCATCGGTCACACCTAAATGGATGTTTAATCATGGGTAATATTCTTTTTATACCAGACTCGGAATAAATATCTATGGTCGATATGAACGAATAACAAGAGTGATATTGAGGAACAATACGGATCACTTCTACTGGAGACACATGAAAGTTGATTTACTGGGCAATGGCGATTCATTTTTTTGTAGATTACATAATTAAGTAATTTACCAAGTGATCGCTATAGTGTATACTTTATACTATAATAATATAACCTACAACAATACAGAACGCAAAATCTAATCGCTGTTTCTACAAATGTATTCATAGACGATTCTTTATGGTATGTGCTATGTATAATAATATAAAATATATTATATTTGTGTACTATATATTATATATTATATTTACCTACATTACAACTCGTTTTACAGTCAGAAGTGAAACTCAAACACATCTATTTCGATAAAAATATGATGTGTTAAAAACATTTCAGTTTTTAAATTCATTATTTTATTTTTTTTTTATACTAAAACGAATTTTTCTTGTATTGATCAAAGTCAACTGCTGCAGTGTGATTATTTCATAAACAGTACAAAAAATTAAAAATTGCAATATAATATCATTCAAAAGATTAAATTATAATACCATAACTTATAATAGGGTTATACGGAGACCGACTACACAAACATACCGTTTTATGAACAAAACATACTTCTCTAATACTGAGAACGAGTAGGCGTGCATGGTTCATAATATTCTGAGAATTCATTGTTTAACTTTGAATTTTTTTAGAAACTATATAATATATATTATACATTTTTAGTATTGTTATTACCATTTATTATTATTATAACTAAATTATTATAATATATTAAATGGTAGAAATTGGGTACAAGAGCACTGCTAATTATTAATGTCGGCACTGATTAACTATTTTAATAAATATGATAACCCTAACATTAAATTATTATATTTTAATGTTGTATAAAATATAAATAATAATAATAATAATAATGATAATATAATATTGTATTTTTTTAAAAATGCGCGTTGCTTATACAAAAGTACGCGGATTTTTATGCAAATGCATTTTCTTCTACATTTGACGTATAATAATTCTGATTAAATATCTTGACGTTTCGTTAAACGTAGATACTACTGTTAATTTTTTTTGTTGCATATTTTTGAATTTTTGCATCAAAAGGCATAATAATTGCATATTTCGGGGTAATTACATAAAATGTGCATATTTAATAAATACTTAATAAAATATTTTAAATTTTACTCAAAGTTTGATATACGAGTACTTGCCGATTTTGCCCGATTGCCGACGTCCCTGACAAATATAATTCGACCAAATAAAACAAAATGTAGAAAATAAATTGAGTGAAGGAGGACGAGGTATTGAATTTGCTAAAGTCAAACTATCGGAAGTATTATCAAAAAATCCCGGATTATCACAAATAAAAAAAAATTCTGAAATTATAAGCGGAGAAATAAGAAACGACGATGAAGACCTTGCAGAGTTGTCATCAGAAGATATTTCTTGTTTCAAATACGCACCCATTATGTCAGCAGACGTGGAAAGAAGTTTTTCGAAGTACAAGGTTAGGTGCTACGCGACAACCGTAGAAGTTTTCAATTTGATAATTTAAAAGCATATTTTGTTACATCATGTTGGTACTCATTCAAAAATTAATACACATTTTTATGCTTTATGCACATTTAAAAAAATTATGTTTAAATTGTATTTTTTTTTTTTGCATATTATTTGCATATTTTTGAATTTTTGAGTGCATATATATGTGCATATTTAACAAAAATGTTTGCATAAAAATCCGGGCCCTATTAATAATATTTAAGGAATGCATTATCGTAGATGGCGGCTTATTGATATACCTTATATTTAATATTTACCATAATTGTTTTGTGATTGCATATCAAGACGAAAAAAATTGTATATTTGGGTGATCTAATAAATAATAGCTTAAAATATTATAGAAAAAACAATTTTGAATTTGATGCCCCCCAGAAAGCTGTTCATACCTTATTGTGTAACACTATGACAGATTATTGAAAAGGGATAAAATAATAAAAACAGAAAACTGTAATTTTGATAAATAACAATTTTTGCATTCACGCCATTATGCCAATTATGTTGGAGCTTATGAACAAGCAGTATTACAAGTATTTTTACAAGGAGCCTGTAAATAATAATTATGTAGGTGACATGGTGTGTTTCTTACCTTGACGTGCCCTTGGACCGTATAATCCTGGAGAAAAATGTGATACGTTTCGTCTGACCGGAAATGACGAGACGCGCTATAAAGTTCAAGAATCGTTCCGCTGGAATTGCATCGCATTGAACACCACGACTAAATTGATGTGCGTACTAGCGAGGGACGAAGTGAAGACGGTTTGATCGACGGCACAGCGACTTCCTATAGAAGAATGACAGTGACAATAGCGTTTCTGAGAGACGATAAAAATTGCCGCGGTTATCCAGTCGTTATATTGGATAACCTAATCTAACCTATTAAGACCACGGTCAATGAGTTTATACCACGGTAGATTCAATTATCGAGTTTGTTACACCAGGCGACCGCTGTCCATCATTTGGTTTACTGTAGATACTTGTGAGTGGATTTTCGAGATATTTTCCATCTGTCAGTTATAAGCGAAGAAATCAGTGGCTACCAACAGTCTTACTGATATCAGTCATGCGCCGTTTAATTCTCGATTAAACCATTTTCGCATTTCTGTTCGCGAGTGCGTAAAGTGTTGCGCAGAGTGACGACGTGTCGGCGAAACGAACATTTTACACTGCAATAACGGATTTAAAACATTTATTTTTCACAAATACTTGTTCATAGCAAAAAATGTACACATGGTCAAAAATGGTGTGAAAATAGATCTCAAGTTATGTACGCATGATGGTGAATCTTCATCACTTTCGATCTAACACTCTAACGAAACACGTCACTCGTTTTCAAAGATTTGTCGGGGGTGGCTCATCGAGGTAAAACACACATTGGTCACATAAATATTCTAAATGTTCATAACTATTCAGTTTGATTATAATACAACACGAGCTTACAAAATCTAAGCTAATCAAACAGTGTTGTGATCAGATATCTTTTTTTATTATAAATATAGATATAAGATATATTATGAAATCAAAAATTATTTATATATGGATAGATAGTACAAACATTAAATATAATATATAGATAGAAATTAATTTATAGTTTATTTTTACACCTTATTATTAAAACGTAATTTAGTTACATACCATATTATTTTAATTTAAATCGCTAATAATTATTAATAAATGTCAAATAATTTAAATGATCATGCAACAGTATTTTAAACCAAATTTAGATGACTATAATTTCTATCTCAGATGTCAAAATAAATGGTGGTTAATTTATCTAACTAAATTTAGCTATTGTACAACACACGATAGTATTAAAGTTGATTGAGTGGCCGTGCGATAAGCAAACTTTTTTTTCTTTATTTATAATATAAAATATATACTACAAAAAGTATATTATATGTTAAATACAGTATGCCAGTATGTTTATATATTATTATTGTGAATTTCTTTTATAATTTAATGATATAAAACAAAAAATGTACATACTTTTTTTTTAATTAACATGATAGAGTAGTCACCCAGTTATCTATAAATAACATTCAGGCTTATAATTAAATATGTGTTAAGAACTAATACGGAAAGTGGTAGGAAGTGCATAAATGAACGTGCGTCGATGATGGCCTGGTGCAGTATATGTGACGCGTGGCTATTAAGTCTAACGGTCGGCCACTTTCGAAGATTGTACTGTTGTAATATCGTTCAGGATCTAGTAGTATTGTACCTACTATATTAGCAAGTGCTGTTTAATATTTCTTTCGTAATTTGTATTATTTACATGTTGTATTACCTAGGGACAAATTAAATTGAGATGGAGATGAGAAATTTATCAGTCGCAGTGCGGTGAATAATAATAAGTAATATTTTTCCAGCTCATTATTTTCTTAGTATATAAACCTGAACCATACATTTGTACTGTTATATAAAATACTACAGTGTACTCTCGATTATCCGTACAATAGGGTAGCAAGGTATACACGGACAATATGTAGGTATAACGCGTTAAAAAGTACTGTATGTCTGTATTGCATCAATATTGATCGCATGATGCGGTTGGTCAATGAAAGCACCATTTATCATAACATATTATAATATTGAAAATTATTGTTACTACTTATTTAATACTACTGTATTATATTTATTCTATATTACCTATTATTATTATTATTGAATTGTTAACATGTTTAAACTTCTTTATGTTATCTAAATTTTAAATTGTTCTATGTTTAAATTGTTGTATAGGGCTCCACCCGTTAATATATATATAAATAAATAAATAAATAAATAAATATTGTATCACTATGAGCTCTAATAATTTGAAGAAACATTTATCATGTAAGTTGTACAATAAAGCATGACGAGGTACTCTCTAGTCGGCGATTCAAAATATTTATAAATACTTACAAGTAAATGATTTATATTTTAATAAATTTAATGGTCTAGCAAATCATTGTCAGTTTTGTAACAAATCAAAATAGTCATACAGGTACAGTGATCAATTGTAAATAATATATACATAATTATACTACTATATATAGTATACTATACTTACAAAACACCGATAAATATCATCTTTAGATACTTAATTAAATTATCACTTAGTATTTACTATTTTCTAATAATTTTTATTTTATATATACATCACAATATTAAGGTGGGTAATGACTAAATAAAATGTTAATCGATTTACCCGTTATACGCCCGGTATGTGTAATGACTGTAATGAATATAATGAATAATGATCAATGCGAATTAAATAGTTTAAGAACCATATTTTGTTAATAAAAATTTAAATTTCTTATTAATATTATATAATTATAAAAACTGTTTAATTATACCTTGTATTTTTATAATTTAAAAAATAAAGTAGCCCTTTGTATAGCATTAGTAGTTTTTAAATAATTCATATATATTATATATGTATGTGTGTCTTAGGCTAGTCAAATCAGGAATTTTACTATTCGCCTAGACATTAATTTAAATTACTATTTTAAGTCAGGCATTTAATAACAATGAAAAATGTTGTATTATTTTAAAAATTTAACTATATTTTCTTATTAAATATTTATTGCTAACTATTCTATACAAAAAAAAAAACTATATATATATTATTTGAATATATAAATAAATAAAGATAATTACTATAAGTAAATCGGTCGGTATTTTTGTTTAAAAAAAAAAATGTGAAATGTTCCAGTAAACTTCACCAAACAATAATATGTAACAACAAGTAATAACTAAAAATTAATACAAAATTGTAGTTATAACTTAGCCTTTTTCTTTATTTTTTACATTCGTACTATCATACCTAATTAGTAATTATCTATATTTATTTATAATTTAAGTATCAAAACAATATTGACAATGGGCACGAAATTAAGAATATTTTATATACCTAAGTAGTTTATATATTAATAAATAACAAGAAAGTATTATAGTTACATTTTTAATACAATACAACATTTTTTCATTTTTATTATTTACCTGATTTGAACAGGCATTTAGTTAAATGACTAGGTTTTTAACTAAATGTCTAAGTGGATAGTAAAATTACATAAAAATTAAATTCTTCGAATATTTTCCTAGGCATTTAATAAAATACATGATTTGACATGCGCTTACAACATATATATATATATTATACTTATTATTTATGTTAATTACTTTAAAATTCAATACTTTTATTGATATAAAATAAATATAATAAATATATTTGGTAATAACTGTATCATTGAATAATTGCAAAACCTATAAGTAATTGTTCCGTCTGTAATTTTAAAATATGTTATTCGCAGTAACTAATGCTGTATAACTATCCAATTTCTTAAAAACTTTAAAAATATATCTTTATATATTATAAAAAACATAATTCGTTTATACTTTAGAAGATCCTTAATAATAACTCTATGTCGAACCAATAAAAATAAACTCCTATCATGTAAATTTAATATTGTCGATGGATATATCTGTACGTCGTGTTTTTATTTATTGATATTTATTGAAATTGATAGGTATACACTTTATTACATTGTAATATTGTAATTTAATTGTGTTCATTCAATTATTCTTATTATTCTTGTCGTTCTTGTTCTACGTATCTAACACGCAAATACAACTCTGTTATATTATAATCGTAGACAAAAAAAACATGCTGCATAATCATAATAATATTCTAAAAATTAAACTTAAATTTAAATTTAATAATTTAAAATTTAAACTAAAAATAAATAAATAAAAGCAATTGGATTTCAAAACATTGGAATTGTAATGGGCCTAGACTTATGCCCATCGCATCATTTTAGCCATCCATTTTCCCACCTGTGTAAATGGGGTCGATCGATTAATTATTGTTAAATCAATATACTTACTTGTTCAAACCCTAAAATCATAATGCCACTATCAAAATACATAAATATTAAATAAGTATTTATGTTTGTTTTTGTGGTACCTTGTACATTCTACTAAAATCGGTCAGTCAGTTGGTCAAATATTATTTTTGTAATTTAAACACTGGGCGTATATACAAGTTTTAAACGCAACGCGATCGCAACAGAGTAACAAAAAGTATCCACAAATGCGTTCACCAGACATTAAATACGTCAAATTCAAATATTGGAACAGTAATTGCTTAATGGTCGTCTACATCATGAAAGTACCTTACAAAGCGCTCGATAATATTTCGAGCGAACAGCTAATATCATATAATAATAATATAAATATAAAAATATATAATATAGCACTATGGTCGTTCGTTGATTATTGTATTATACACATTTATAGTTACCTTACGGCGTTTGGTAATCATTAGACAGCGATGACATAATATTTTTGTACGCGTGGGCGGGTGATAATAGATAATATCCATCTAAAATTGACACAATCAAACAATCGTATGTATATTATATATTTTTTATGGTATGATAATAAATGATATATTTTATCAAATGATTCTTCAACAGTGAACACCGATTATCTCGAAAAATATAAACTTTTTTTAATAATACATTTCCCGCGAATTTTTAAAAATTTTTAAATAATAATAATTTGTGCAAATTAATATATTTTGTATTCTTATATTTTTCATTTTTGAAATGTTAGAATTTACTCACATATTTTTCAAAAATATTTTTCTAGGAGTCAAATATTATTTTAAATAAGGGGTAAAATTTTAATTTGAAAAACAGAAATTTACATTGCCACAGGACACTACAGTAAAAAATCTCAAGAATTTGATAATATGATCCTTAAATATATTTTAAACAATTTAAACATTCTAAAAATTAGAATTTGAATAAATTCATTGTTAGATGAAAAATGAAAGTGAACATGCTTAGTGAATCACTCTGTATAACATTTTAATTATAATATTTTTGAATTTTTTTACATTTTTTTCTTAATTTTTAATATTTGTTGACGTCTAAACGACTATATCTCCAGTTGGCTATTTTTCACCATGGTCGTCTATTCGAATATTATTGTATCTATGCTGTGTGATGACGATATGCCGAAAACAAATTTATATCCTCTGTACAAGGCTGCGGGCGTGGGTTTTTGTGCGGTTCGTGCGGCGCGCGAGCAAACACTCTGCGTACGCGGCGCGGCGTTAAATGCGGAAATTAGCGGGCCGTTTATTGGTGCAGCGGTGGCAGATGCGTTTCCTCTCGCGCAGAGGGTGAGAAACGAGAAACTAAGAGAAATGCCGCGAGCCGCCTTCGCCACCGATGACGATAGCCCACGGGGTGTCGAAATAAGGTTTTCTCGGCGTCGGTTCTCTGAATTAAACGTGTACAACTGTGCTCAACGCACAAACACAAGAACGCATATATATCCTATAAATATATAAAGTCTGCCGATCGACCGGTATATTATATTATAGGTATTGTATTATTCAATAGTTGTAGAATATTTATTTTTTTATTTTCAAACCAATACTCCCAATCGTTTTTTTTACCATATGTTTTATACAATATAATATTTTAGTTTAATGGACGTTTAAGTTATTCCTTTATGCGTGACATATTATAATATGATATATTAAATATACTTATACGACAAACACATTTTACAATAATAATATCATTTTACTACATTTATTTTCAATATTTTCAAATCTCGCAGTAGTCGTTTAAATTTTTAACATGATAATAAGTATCAGGATATTAGATATAATAGGAAATAATAACTGTAAGTTCGTGTGGATTCGATAATTGATATGTTTACTATTTACTTTAAAGAGTAAAATATTAAATTTGGTATTAGAAAATTAAACGTATAAGTAAACGTAAAATGATTTTAGACCGACGGTATAGTGAGATTGCGTCTAATGAATATTCTGAAACCTTGCGATGATAATAACCAACGTTAGTCAGAAGGATTCCGAAATCTCGTGTATAGATATCTACTGTTATTATTATTTTAATTTATAACACTTGACTTTTTGAGTTATCGTCCATGCTCGACGCAAATCGTTTAAACGCGATGGTATCGCGTTCGGGTGCGTTTCGTTCTTGCTCGGCACACACGCCGCTCAAAAGTAAATATTGTACGCCACTGCACCCGGTGGCGGGTTGTCGGGCCTGGTGCACAGTGTGGCGAGGAGGACCACCCGAGTTCGCTTTCTTTTGTGTCCTTCATTCTCCTTTCATCCCCCCACCCCAACAATATTCCTATCCACGTGGTGCCGAATACGGGGCGGTTGCCCTCCGGGGTCGCCGAGTCCATCGTCTTCGGCAAACATTCGTGTCTAAAATTAAAATCCTCGACTCGGGTGCGCGCGATAGACCTTTGGAAAATGTAAATAACAATAAGAGAAAAAAATAGAACGAAACACGGATACTTCACTGTGAGGGATTTCAGGCACCTTTTTTTTCTGTTTTTATCGTTTATTTATTCTCTTTTCCCCGGTCGCTTTGTGTTTATCTTCCCTCCGAATTTTTAGAAAATGGATATTCTGAGTGTCGTCATCGTTGTTGAGCTCGTGTTTCGGTAGTTATTATTGTCCACTTGATTACTCGAGACATATTTTTTGTTTCGTTCGCATTACTTAATTGCGTTTAAACATTTAAATTATCTTGTGTTGATATCGAAATAGTAATAAATATAACAAAATATTAAAAATAAAAAATACTACAATTGTATTACAATAAACAATTTTAATTAATCTAATCTTACTCGGTCTTTGTGTATTACACAACCTTTTAAACATATATATATATATAATATTTTTTTAACTCAATAATTAAATGTACAGTTTAATATAAAAATATAATATATTTATATCGGAATCTGAACTGTTTTAAATTGTTTGATTTTATATTAGCTATAGAAAATAAATGTATATTTTATTTAAAATAGTTATGCGTATAATTATTTTAGTTTCATAAAAACACATTATTCAATATAATACTACCATTTATTTCATTTTTTATGATATATTTGCAGGATCAAGGTGGCTAGAAGGAAATGAATTCAAATAGTTCAATATAAACCATAATATATGTCAATGTTTATGCCTTTTAAGTATATTTTATTTTATTTTTAATACAATATACCTAAATATTATATTGTAAATTCTGCATTAATAAAGCCTAGAAGTTTCAGATATATTTTATCGTTAGCGTGTCTACTGCAAATCCTGTTGTAATCGGTTATGATAATTTTATGTCTTCCAATAAATACGAGAAAAATATTAGCTGAATTTCCAATTATGGAACAGCTATAAAAGTATAAATCACTGTATTATTTTCAAAATTATTATATAAACCTTCGCATTTCTGACCAGCCTTTTAATTTACATTTTTAACCAAGAAATGAAAGTTATTATTCAAGTCTTATAAAATATAAAACTACAAATTTTATTAGTATTTAACTCATAATTATTAAGTATACACCTTTAAGTGGAATCCATAAGAACTGCAAATTGCAATATAATATATTTTATGTTAGATAGTGAATACCATATTGACATAAAATGCATAAATAGTACCTATTTGGTTACTGCTCCGTGTAGGTATACTTAATACTTATGGTGATTATTTTATCGTAATTCGTAAACCATAAAATATTTCAAGAAATAATAGGAAATACATTTTTTTTTTTTATCACTCATTGAGAACAAATTATGAAATAGGTACTTTATTAACATATTTTTATATCTTAATATATTTTTCTATGATAACTAATCACTATGTATCTTATAACTAAATCATTTAAGCGGTCTAGTTTAATAATAAAAAGAAAAAAAAAATACCCCGGATACATGCAATTTATTTTAGGTAAGTATTATAAATATCATTTTTTTTTTATTTATTATTAAGGTGTATTATTAATCCTGTTATACAAATAAAAATGTAATTATTTCAACGATAATGCTAAATATATTGTATATAGTGATTAACCAAGCATAATCATTTTTTTTTCACTAATTAAGTTATTTAAAATCTGATTTTTGAAATTTTTAAATAACTATACTGAAAGTTCATATTTTAAAATTATTAAGGTTTTTTGTTCTATTTAAGGAAAAAGCCCCCTTCTTTACCTTAAATACTTACTATATTTTTTAATACCTATACCCGTTTTTATTTTAAAAGCATATTAATATTCTAAATATTTTTACTAACTTGACAAATCATATCGTTTCCATTAATTTATTTTATTTTAATAAAATATACTTGAAACACAAAAACAATTATATTTATTATTATTTGTTAATACTATATTATTATTAATTTTTTTTTTTTTTTTGATATTATGAATACTTAGCAGATTATTTGTGATAAAAATATAGAAATAGTTTATTTTAATATTTAATTGCTAATTTGTATTGTTCTATGGTATAATAATGTATTACTTGTAATTATTGAGTGTAGTTTTTAACATGCAAATTTCTCATTAGCTTTTTATCATTACTAGAATATCTAATCAAACTACCTATTTAATTAAGTACAAACATATAATTTATCAGTACAAATATACATTTTAAACAATACTTATCGATTGTTGTTTCTCGTCTAAATGATTTAAACTTGGTATTCAGTTTCAGTATAAATTGAATTAAGTGATTGAAAACTGTGCCAAAACTGAAAACAAACCCATAGGGCGTGTAGTTTATTCCGAGTTGGTAGTATTTAAAGTCAATTGTATATCTAGCTATTTATTACCATTTGGTGATCGAATCGCTTTTTTCTACTTATCTTCGATTTAGTAAACATTTCTTCGTCACGAGCACACATAACATATACAATTTAACCGATATAGGTAACTGTGTTGTTGCATTTTCATTTAAATCACTAACACACACGTGAGTTAGCCCAAAACATAAAAGTGTATTGAAAGTTTTAAATTAACCGTTCGTCCGCGAGAAATCGGATGCCCGGATAGGGAAAAAGCTTTTAACCCGATACTTTTTCTCTCTCATTCTCATTCTATCTCTCTCACTACCAATCTCTTTCTCTCTCTGTCGACCCTCCGTGGACACGGGCCAAACGACCGTTTGTCTTTTAAATTGCTTGTCTACTTTCGTTACGGCAAAGGCATCAGGGCAAAGGAGATCTTTTGTTCAACACAGAACGTGGAGACGGCAATGTAGTGGAGGAAATCTGTCCGGTTTGACTGACAACCGTGCAGTGGTGCCTTTGACCTTATTAATCAACGTCCGGCTGTTATCAGCGATACGCACAACTATCTAAACGGTAGCATTAGACGAAGGGGGTTATCTATTGTTATTAACGCAGAAAGTTCAGCTTTACCACCATCGAGTTGAGAGCCTATGAAAAATACGATTCAAATCCATGACAATCATTGTGTAAAATATAGACAGGCAATGAAAAATCGACACGATTAAAAATATATATCCGAACAGTGATCAACTTATTAGTCTAAAAGTAGTAGTAAAAGTTAAACATTATATATTATATACCTACAATGAAATCACACAGATTTTAACGAAACTATAATACAGTTATATATTATAATGTTTTCCAATTTATTGTTAATATATGCTGTATGTGCGTATATGTACCAACATAAAGAAATGTTTAACAAATCCATGGTATGTTTTTGTCTATAAATTACTATCAGTTTATGAATTTTTTCGTTTATAAATTATAATACCTTTACATTTTTAATGCATTAACTTGGGCGAAAAATGTGACATTACAAATGTCGAATACATTTTGACCAACATGTATTTAACAACGCACTTGTTTCTGAAACATTGTATAATAAGATTTATACTATATTATATTATATTTTTATTATAATTCAATACAACAACAAACATTTGTTTATTTATCACACGAAACCGTATGCACAAGTGATATAGTTTTGTATGATTAATAGAGTGCATTAGTCAAAATGAATTTCCTTTTGTAAATTATTTTATAATACAGCAGACGAAACATGCCCATAGTATTCTGACTACAATGCGTCCTAAATTGTTAACGCGTTGTAATCAAGGGCACGTTATTGTGTATAATAAATAGTGTAACATAACCTAACTATATTTATTTCACAAAATCCATCTGTATTCTTTTCAAACATAATGAAATATATTTATTTTAAACCCAGTCACCTTTCTAATAATATTTTCTCTACTATAATTAATTAAAATGTATACATATTATAGTGCGAAGATACATTAAACAATGTCCGGTGACCATACTAATGTTTTGTATAAATTAAATTAGGTATACTGAATATATATATATAATATTTGTATTATTAAATTAATAATGTATTCGTTGACAATGATAAAAAAATAAATACGGGTCTATATTAAATTTATACTAATATAATACTTTATTAAATATATTATATAGGTAATTATTAAAAAAAAAAAATATATATATATATATAATATATAAATGCTTACATTTATTTTGTGAATATGGTTTTAATAATATTTTTATTGAATTGATCTTTATATTAAAGTTTCTAGTTTTTTTCCAAGCTGTTGGCAATACAAATTTAAAAGTTTTCTTTTTCAAAAACAAAATTTTGAATTTTGGTTTAAATCAAAATAAATAGTTGTAATGGTAGGACTAAAAATTATGTCAGGAGTTTAATACCAAGCTCCCTTTCTTTTTAGTTCTGTCTATAATAGAATAAACATTTAGCTATTTTTTTTTTAAATCGGTAAATAGTAATAAGTATGTTCTTGCTAATCATATATTCTAAACACGCATACTTCATTTGTTGAGAATGTTTGACTCCGAAAATAGCATTTCGGGGTTGACTTGTGCCAACATTGTTTAGATAAATAGTAGGACATCAAGGGCAAACAATAATAATAATAATATATGTACACTGTGCAGAGCGTAATACCTAACCTATTCGGACTACCCAATAATTCGTGATCGCTCGAGACGCGCGGTATGCTGCACAAGTGATGCTTGCCGGCTTGGGTATTAATTGCAAACGGCTCCCATTAATCATCTGTGACCGGTAAACAATAATAAGGGTGAACATATATATTATATATATACAGAACGGACCAAGTGATATTGAACGTAGGTATATAGTATATACACAACACGCGTGATATAGCGCACCACAATAATGTTATAATATATACGCTACCGATTGCACAGGGTTAGATCAAAATATGGAAAAAGTTTTTAATTTTTTTTTTCTCTCCGGAGTCCATTCATTAAAATGTTGCAGCGGAAACGTGAGTGGGAGATGGGTGACGGTGTGGACCTCGTCAATCAACACATTCAGTTATTTATGGATCGAATGTTTTTGTTTGAAACTCCTGGTGGAATTTTTTCGGGGGAAGGGGGGTCAATTCTATGAAACACACCTATTATACAGGGGGTCGTTAAAAAGTAAACCGTCAAATCAATCATCAGACTCTTGACGTATCGCCGAAAGTTTCGTTTTCTCAATCGAAAATTCCCACTGAACACTTAATTATTTTTGGTAGTGAATAAATAAAACCAATTTTTATTTTCTGACATCTGTATGTTAAATTTTAATATATTTTCAATAAATATCTATATAAAGTGCAAGCACCCGCGGTTTGACCAGTTTTATGCTGCATAAACAATGAATAATCAGCTGTTGTAGTTGTGGCATAAAATATTAATTACACTAAAAAAATTAATTTGATATAATTCGAAACATAAATATAAATAAATTATACTTAATTTTAAGTAGCATCAAGTGAATAATTGATTAGTGTTTTAATATGCATTAATTTATTTAAGTATAAAAATAGTTATTAAAATATAAATTTATTAAATAAAATATATATATATATATATATTATTTATAATGTATAGGTATTCAGGCTAAATTATTAAAGTTAGGTAAATGTTTCTATACAGTATTATAATACGTACACCCATTTGTATTTTTTTAAGCCATAAAAATGTATTTTTATTTTTATTACATTTTTATGACCAGAAACTTAATAATATGTACATGTACTGTGAAATGTACCGTGACGTTCAGAAATCAAATTATACTATTGGTCAAAAAATTCCGCTTCATAAAAAAAAATAATACAGGTATATAAATATATTATATAAAATGCCTAATACACTTTTAGTCAAATAATAATATAATGATCAGGAAGGTAAATTATTATTAGCAACAGCGTTCGATATATTCAAATATTTGTTTGTATTTAGCGGTATACATACTGTATCAACAATATAGCGATCAAGAAAAAAAAAATTGTACGTGACGAACTTACAAGGGTTGGTAAAAGTATTACAAGTTTCAGAAACTAATAGTATAAGAACAACGGTAACCAGGTGGCCTGATGTTGGATAGATTAAGCCAGAGGCTCAACGAATCGGTCACGAAGTGCGAAGGGTCACTTTATTGCGTTGCGTAATCCGTAAACAAAGCCTATAATTTTTTATACAGAGGTGTATAAATAAAATATACGTTGTCCGAGTTATCGTCTGAAAAAAAAATAAAAAAAAAGAATTAAATAATATTAAGAAGAGAGAAGTAGGTAAAGCGTGTGCTGTGTGGTCCTAATATTAAACGGAAAAACAATAACCGTTACAGTATTTTAAAAACGATAAAAAGAATATTAAAATAACCAGATTGTAGACTTGAATTTTGTGCTGAACTATTATGTGTAATGTTATCGACAAGATATTATTATAATGCACTTACGCGTACCTACCTACTGAAAATTATCGTTTTAGTCGAATTGTGAGAAACCCGGAGCAGATGTTTAAAGTCGCACATTAGTCACACGTTTTCTGTGATTATGCCAGTTCACGATCCACAAGGATTAAATCCGCGTCCGTCCATCTAACTCTCTCTCTCTCCCTCTCTCTCTCTCAATCGTCCACAGTCCACACCCCATCGAACACCCACGCATCTTCAACGGGGTGGCCCAATTCTACAGAATATTTATACGGGTTTGATGAATACGAGATAACTAACAACACTCTCTGGCACCGCAGAAGGGCGGGCGGTCGAGGGTACGTTTGAAATGCAAAACAGACGTACGTCGGCAGTCTTTGGGTTTCGAGCTTGGATCAAAACAACATCCTGGTGTATTATAATTTATAATAGACATTTTCACGCCCAATTATTGATTTACTATTTCCGACAAAATAAATTTATATGAAACATACTATATAGGTACAATGAACATTTTTAATACACGATAATATACACTTTATACTATGAATTTATACATAAGTATATACATATATATATATATGCTGTACGATATAGATAAATATTTTCAAAAAGTTTTATTTGGTAAATATTAAATTTGTATTAATAAAATATATAATTTTTGGTAGAATATATATTATATAAGGTATTTAAGCGTGTTGTTAGACTGAAATAATTTCTCAACGTAAAATAAATGATATAAATTACTGCTTATGTGTTTTTCGCAGCGTTATTATTAAAAAAATATTTTACTTTGAAAATACATTTATTTTAAATGTTATAATAATAATTATTTTATTCTTTGATCTTAGCGTTTTATTACGGAATTATAATTTTCTTTAACAGGTGCTATAAAAAAGTGAAAACTTATTATGATTTATTCAATGATTTGATGTGGGTTTATAATTTTTTTCAAATATCAATTTAATACGTTATTTTAACATATATTTGTTGGTTATTAATGTTATTATAATAAAATAAAAAAACAGAAGTGTGATACAGACGTTGGGTGGGTTATGTGAGTGAACGCCTTAAACATGAAAACAATAATAAATCATTACATACATTTAAACGCTATATCCATGTATATTGTATATACATGTATGTGTACATGTATCTTAATAATTGTTCAGGATTTTTTTTTTTTTTTAGCATATGTCTAGTGTCTACATTGTTTTATTGTATTTTATTGTTATTAGTTTTTTTGAAAACTTTTCAAAAATTAAAAACTGACTTGAAAAGTATCATTGAACCATCGGAAGGAACTTTTTTAAATTGTGTACTGTTTCGGTAAAATAAAGTATCGATGTAAAACCAGATTTTTGCTCCCTGTGGTAAATTTACCACCTTTATTATTTCTCCGTGATTACATTTTACTATAAGCGATGTAGAAGTTTATTATGTTCATTTTTTTTTAGATATATAGCCAAGCATAAAATGTAGTAGTACGGTGTTTAGTATTTTTTTTTATTATTATTATTATTTCTGTGGACAATTTTTTAGGTAATAAACAAGTACCAAAAGTTTAATTTTGAAACTTTAGAAATCAGAAATATAATATTAATAACACAAAAGTTACGAATATTTTTAAAGATTGAATAGCTTGTGCACTGTGCAGTTGTAGCTGATGTTTGAAAAAATTTTTTTTTTTTTATGTATACTAATAAATAATAATACCTATAATGTACATTTTATTGTATGAATTTATTTTATTATATACTCCTATCTTGTGCCGGGAGGAATTGAAGTAAGATGAGTGCTGAGTACCCGGTATTTATATTGTCCTGTCTGATTATTGACTTTTATAATATTTTAAGTTTATGAAAGCAGTGGCGGATCTAGGATTTTTTTTTGGGGGGGGCCCATTATTTTTTTTTACATTAGTACATATTTTTATAAAAACACTTGTATTAGTATAATAGTATTTTAAAATGTATAATTATGTATAATGTATTATATAAATGTATGCACATAAAAAAGTATTAAAATTAAAAATATTTGTATATAAAAAAAAATATAATTAAAAGTAGTGTTTTATAGACAAAATTGTAAACGTCTCGAATGTTGTTTGGCAAACAAATCTATTACTTCTTCTGGTTTTATATCAATTTGATAATGAATATTTAATAATGATAACCCATTCAAACGATTTTCTTCCATTGTAGTACTAAACCAAATCATACAATATATTAACCTAGCTATTACTAATAATTGTTCATTTCAGATAAGATATTTGACACTTTCTGCAAGTTATGTCGTTTTACGTCAATCTAATAGGCGATCAGATAAGACGTTACATTATAGCAGCTATAGCATGTAACGTCTTATCTTACAGTATAGCTACAGCCTATTTAGTTTCAACTTTTAAGGATGACTTATAAATATAACCGAAATTTTTCGTGAATTGTGATTATAAGTTTCATGTCATAGTTATATTTTTAAACATCTTAGGGGCCATAGGGGGGGGCCCAGGCCCCTCTGGCCCCCTCCTTAAATCCGCCACTGTATGAAAGTATACTGTATTTATGATAATTTTTTTATAATTAATATTTTCTCGATTATTTAAATACCATTATGCTGATAAACAATAAATATAATATTATATAAAAAAAAGCTAATTGTATTTCTTTGTTGTCAGAATATAAAAAAAAAACAATCAAAATAACTCATTTTTTAAGTAATGGGTTTATCGCATATACGTTTATAACACTATACGTCATCACAACTTCAAATGCAATGTTCAAATTTTAAACTAAAAACCAACGACGTATTGTAAAACAAGGATATTGCACATGGAGATTATTATTAACAAATTATAATGACTTACTAATTCTTACTTTAAACATAATTTATTATAAAAATAATTCCGATAATAATGAACATAATATTATGTTTAATTATGCGTAAACTTTATTAATTCTCAAAAATTGCCATTTTAATAGTTTTAAACGCTGACAAACCTATTTATATGATATATATAATAATATTTTGTGATATACATAAAACAATGAAACAATATAATAATGCAATTTGCCAAAATATTTTAGTTTTAAATGGATGGTAATACTTCTTAATTACTTTTTCCAAGAACAAAATTTAACATTTTATAAACAAAATATAACAATTATTTTAATAAATACAAGTGCGAGTGTTATAATTTTTATAATATTCAAAGTATTGATTTATTACATGTTAAGTAAATGGTAACACGCTATCGCTATCACATTATTCATCAATATGTATAATTTATTACTTATCAGTTATCATACAAATTAGTTAATTACTTCAGTCAAACTATTATTTTAATAGATTTACTAATTAGTAATAATTGGATAATTAACGAATAAACTACAAAAAATTACCATTACATTCATAATTTTAAGGTATTTTAAATTATACTTATATAAATTGAAAATAATAGATTAATCATTAAGCTACAAATTAAGTATATGATGTTTAATTGTATGATAATAATGATATATAGAAATTACATTTAGAGATTAGTTATACATAGAATAAACTCAATAAACTATATTGTTTATTTTAATTTTTAAATATTATAATATTTCATAATTACTTGGCATAAAAGCTTTAAATGGTTTTAATGTGTTTTAAATTATTAAATTGTTCATTAAACAAAATTCTAAACGAACAATTTCATCATACAATCGATATTATAGGTAAATATTATAATAGTTCGGTAGTAATAATTATTATTAGTTCCCCAATCTACCAAAATCTTAAAGTTATTACAATACTATAAGTGTAATATCTTCGGGCGTAACAATAAGGGGTAATAAGTAATATATTTTTCGTATACACTGTGCATAATATTGGTGTTGGTGCGAAATCTTCCGATTATTCTCCGATTATTTTAATAAACGAAAAAAGGACCGTAAAATATTATTAGGTTCTGTGCATGAACCGTCGTACGCGCGTTGATCTAAAATCAATCAAGCGGGTGTGTAAGCGTAACCGAGTAACTAATTAGAAAATACACACACATTAAACATTGTTTTGAACAAGTTGTAACTTATACCACGATTAAATTATTATGTACTGCTTTCATCTTGTACGGGGGTCTTATTACTACACCCTTCCGGTATTCCCGTCATAAGGTAAAGAAGATTAAATAGAGGGTCGACAAGAATCCAAAAATTAAATTGTATGTTGCACAATGTACATACAATAACTTTGTAAACATTGTTAATAAAAAATATTCTTAGCAAACAACACAGAAAATATGACATTTTTTTTTTTTTTTTTTGATGTTAAGTGAAATTAAGAGAGTATAGGTTTATGTGTTGCATTTACAATGCAATTGTTTTATTTTGTTAGTAAACACAACGCGTATTTTTGGTTAGTTTGTTTCATTTTTTTTTTTTTGTTTTTTTAATCATGTATTTACCGGAAATTAGATACAGACTGCAATCATTTAAATAAAACATTCATTATTTCTCAACAAAGTAAAACAATACCACACAGCTAATAAAAACTACATTGATAAAAATGATTATCACGAGTTCATTATTTTATATAGTACCTATGAGATTATTATAATTTAAGAACTATAAATAAATATAAAAATATAAACCTTAGGCTTTGAGATAACATTATTATTTTAATATAGTTAATATTTATGTAGTTAATATTATTATTTAAGATTTAAATGCAAATTTTGTTCAAAAAAGATATAATTTTAATAGTTTTATGAAGCCAAATAAATTGTTTAATTAATAATCATTATAGTTTGAAATCACATAAACAGATCGATCCAGATAATATTATCTGTAATCGCTTATTCTCGGGATCATACCCAACGTAGGTATTTCCGATTTTTCACAATAGATTCCTAATCAAAATGTGACACAATTTACGTACCCCGATTTTTGATTAATTCGATTAATAAAAAATCATTTTTCCATTTATTTATAATTAAAAACCATCTACTTAGTACCAATCTGTGTAATGTGTGACAACAATTCGCTGGAAATTATCGCCAACTATACATTTTTTTTAATTTTTTTTTTCATATTAAGTTCTTATAACATACTTTACATAGGTATAATAGATTATAAACTAATTATATTTAATAATTATAGGAACATAATTTGATTTACTTTTATCGACTATAAAAAAAATATATTTATCATAATATAGTTTAAAATGTAAATGTTAATTGCTCTCAATAGCTCTGAAATTAAGTTAATACTTTGAACGTAAAAAATTATGTTTCATTTATGTATATTATGTGGACTCAAGATGGATTATGTAGTAGGGTAGTTAACCATTTTGTAAATTGTGAATTGTCCTTCCCAATTATCCTTATATTGAACAATTTTATTTTTAACTTTATAGGTAGTAACCATGATATAATAGTACTCATATGAGCCGTATATTATTCGTTATAATTTAAACATCAATATTATTAAAAAATATAATAGTTTCCAGAGATTATAAAATATTTATAAAGTGTGTATAGGCGTGATGGTTCTCAAAAAATAAAATGCTAATATTTTAAGTTTATATCGTAAAATTTATCGTGTAAAATATATGTGAAATCGTTAAAACACAACAAAATATTGTCCAATGCGCACGGCACGGAACGTGTATTAACTTTACCAGTCGTTGGTATACCCAATACCTTAATTATACATAATGTAATATGTTATTATAAAGCGACTCGAGTCCTTTACACGATGACACGAAAATGTTGACAAACAGTGTATATATTATTATTATAACGATAATAGTGCGAGTAATGCAACGTCGAAATTTACATTGCATCATACATGGATCTTATAGCGTTCAATATTAACGAATTCGATGAATAATACACCGTTTTCCGGTATGCGTTCAGTTATTTAGGAAGGACTCTTTTAGTTTTGGATCGTGAAACGTCCCACAGGGCATTTCTGAAATGAGCGCTGCTTAATTAATCGATGATGACCGTACGCGCCGACGACCCACGGGAGAACGCGCTCGGGCCCTTCCGTCTGAATATTTCACCGCGACAGTCACACCGATAAATTAACAGGAACAATAGTACAGCGTGTGTGTGTGTCTATTGTCAAGGAGCTGTTGTTATTAAACAACCCGCTGGAATATTTATATGATATATTTACGCTCAAGAGACTTTCTACTGCATCAGCCTTCGCATAATAGAAAATATTATTGAAACGATGAGCCATGATCTATATTATTATTATTATTATTATTATTATGAATTCAAATTTACGTGGGAGTGTTATTAATTAAAATTAGAGTTAATATTAGTCGTCCACAAATAATCAATACTACAAGTATAGCATCTATAGAACGTAAGGTTTTTGATGGAAAATTTGGCTTAAATATTTTTTTTTTTTTATATATATAGACATCACTTAACATTTTGAATCAAATCCACTCTTTAAATGTATCTGTGTGTGTGTGTACTTTTTGTATACCTATAGTATAATATTATGATGGTAAATTGATATTTATTTTTAATTAATACACGAAACCAACTCGTGTGAAACTAAATTAAATGCATCGATTACATTAGTAAATGTATTCCATTCAAATAAACTAAAAACATTATTCTGTATAAAGAATTTTAAAAATGTCAAAACTCTACTTTTAACTTTGAATATATTTACATTTTACATGTATTAATACTTTGGTGTCTTTTTGTATATTTCTAAGTCCTACATACACAAATTGCTTTTTGCTTTTGAAGTATAGAATATCATTAACGAATTTGTATTATCAGATCAATAATCATATTTAAAAAGATTTTTAATTCGTGTATTGGCGTGGATTATAATTATTATAATTCGTTTTATTCTCTTTTCATGTTGTCAGACCTGTATTGGTAAAAGCAAATAACGTTAAACCACGTAGTTTATGTTAGGTATTATTATACTAAATTAAATCTATTATGTTGATGAGTTCAAATATTAAAAACTAGTTTTTTTATAAGTATTAAGCACGTAATAACTATTAATTATTATTGATTTTATTTAATTAAACAGATAAATACTATCAGTTAAATTAAAATACAATATTTAAATTAATAGTGATAATATTCTTGAATGTTTATAATAATTAAATTAAACAAAAATTAATAAATATTAAATTTCAATAAAAATTTGTTGTTTTCCGGATATTACTCGTATATAAATAACAGATTTATTAATTGACATTTATTATTTTAAAAATATGGAAAATACATAAAATTCATATTTTTATTTGTATAAATATACCTATACAACATTATAATACTCGTATTATATCAAAAATTTGAGAAATATGTCGTATAATTTAGCGTGTGTCATTAAGTTGTATATAAAATATTTATTATTCATTTTTTGCGTGTGCCGAAATTTACATAATATACATTTTTTTTTTTTGAATATTTTCGCTAATATGTATTCATTTGTGCAAACCACTAAATTAATATGCACATATCAGGTTATAATATACCTACGTATACATGTATATTATAATATACATAATAAACTATACGCATATGTCAGTAAGTAGGTAAAGTATATACGTGTATGTTTATTTTTTTATTTAATGAATATTAAATATACTGGGAAGAAATGAATTGCTTATAATATTATAATAATGTTCATAATATAATTTAATAATTATATGAATGTTAGGACTATATAATAATATATACGATATACTTATAAAGTTATAATAGCTATAATGAAGGTGATAATATGAGTTTAATTTCCATCGAGTTTTCAATATTTTTATTGCTATTCTTTCAGAAACACTCAGATTAGTGTTGGTATATTATTATTTCTTGCGCACATTAATGTCTGAATAAACAATAAAAATCATTTATTTATTTGCTTAATCGTATTAACTTAATTAACATCCATCATACATGGAATTAAAAAAAACTTAAAACTACATTGCAATATTAATATAATAATAATCACAATACCAATATGTACAACATATCAATTAGTTGTATTTTATTATATTTTTTATTACGATTTGTAATAAAAAATATAAAAAAAATAATTTTATAATTTATCAGGAACTCAGAACCGTCGGTTGTCGAATGCTCATGCATAACGATACACTATAACTCATATAAGGTACGCATTATTTGTATTAATAATATGAATACTAATATTTTTCACTTGGCTATTCTAATATTTTAATGGGTTTTGTTTTTTATTGTTCGTAACGTAATATAATTATTATCGCAATAGCTCATTTTTAAATTTGGAAGTCACGACAAAAACTTGTTGAACCGCTTTATTAAACGCAATTAAAATAATATAGTCATGTGCCTAGAAATCATAAAAATATATTCAGTATAAAAAATCACACGGTTCAATATAAGCAAAGGATTACATTAAAAATGTGACTCACGTAGGTATAACATGACAGAAGAGACACTGCGTACTGTATATATCGTACGCATACGTGACCGTTTCCTAATGAATAACTTTATAATGCAATATTTTAATTGCAAACGATTATATCACATTAACTGCAGGTTGCACACGTTGCATATTGTGCTTAGAGTTTGTTTACTATCGAAATAATGATAACGCGTAGGTAATTATAATAATAATAATAATAACGATAAAATTATTCGACGCGTTATGTAGGCGTGTTAAAGCAGATTTAAAACGGACTTTTTCGAGTGCTGTTCGAAGCAACACGCGTATAGAAAAAAAAAAATGAAATCGGAAACAGAAAACCGCAATGCCTAGCCGTACACGGGATTATTATAATACTCTGGTCTCGCGGGCCACAACGTCCGGGGATTTGCAAATTATATACACACGCAACGAGACCGACGGCTACAGCAGCAGCAATACCGGACGTGTCCGAAGTGTATACACTATTAATGTTAAGTTATTTCCGATCCTCGGGAAATCGCGGTTCGGCAATAACGATATTATTTTCGATTTTGATAAAGCCTCGTCGCCGGCGGCCGGCCCACGCAAATTGACCCAGTTCCTTGGCTTTTCCCGAGTCGGTCGCTCGCCGCCATCCTCGGAGTATAATAAAAATAAATTGACCGAAATATATCGGAAATAATATGCCGTGCACACCGCGAGGGCTTGTTTCGTTGCGATCGCTAAGAGTGCTCGTTCGTTCGCCCACTGCAAAGGCGTGCGGCGCGGAGGTCAAGCCCAAATGGTGTCGTGTTACCACAGTCGGTCGGTTATTTGCTTTTACGATCCCGTCGTATACACATCGCGCGCATTGCCGGCACACACGAACACACACTCGCGTGAACGTGCCATTACTCGATGGACAGAACGTATAATAAGCGGTCGGCGTCGGCCAAGGGTCGGTTGCCGCGATTTATATACGTATCATATAGTGTCCGCACAGTAAACCCGAGATGGAAATCTATGATTTGTGTTTTCGCAAGTACCTTCCTATACCTACGCGCGACTCGTTAGCCGTTATAACTCATATTGCGTTTGAACGAGAAGGAAAAAGGAAAAATCATGATTTATTCTATTCTTCGTTTCGGTATTTTTTCGAAAAAGAGTGTCTTAGGATTAAAATATTATACACCCGTTATGGTACCTCGCTATATGCAAACGATCGTGATATTAAAACTCGTAAAATTTAATTTCTATGTTGTTGATGATGGCATTATTTTAGAAATTTTTTTCTTCAATTTGAACAACCATAAATTTCTTAGAGTACTTAATTGTAATTTTTCAAATAAAAATCTGTTTTTTATGTTATATATATATAAATACATATAAACTTATATTACCTGTAGGTACATGTCATACGGCGTATTAACTAAAATTGAATAAATTACTTTCATAATGGTGACGAAATATATATATGTATATAATAAATATATGTAGGTAGGTACAGTAGTGAAAAACAGACAAAAGTATACGGTTTACCTACTACTTTAGATAGTTAGATGTTTAATAAAGATAAATTCTCAGAACACGTGCATGAGATTCAAAAACAATGTAAAACTACTTCGTATAAACTAATTTAACAACTCGCTACTTTTTTACTATCTTACTTAAAACGCCGAGTACGTTAAATGTAAAACCATCTTCACGGTAATTAATTAAGCGATCTCTTAAAGATTATATTATATTGGGAACAATAATTAGTAAAGGAGAAAGGTTCGAGTTTAATGTGTAGCTTATATGTATAGCGCATTTAAATCGTTAATATATGTTAATTAACTTCTGGTGTGTCAGAGTCTTGGACAGGACTTCATCTTAACGAGTCGAACAGAAAAATATAGACAGATTTTTTCAATGTAATTTGTTATAGCTTTTAAATTATATATTATAAGGAGATAGGGAGGTAGGTGTGATAAGGAATTCAATAAGAGCTGAATAATCATTTCTAAAAATAATAATAATGTTGCACTAGTATATATAAAAAAAAAACATATTATAATTATGAGCATGCACTTGCGAACATTCCATCTCCGACTAAACATTATTTTTTCATTATTATTATTATTATTAAATAAACATATATATTAATACATAAAACTAATAAACCACAGCATCAATAAATTACGAACGAATTGTAAACAAGGATAAAACCATTATTAAAAATTTAGATAACAATAAATTTTGATTATGTCATACATACTTATCTTTATTTATTTTTTTTAGGGTTGTGGGCCCGATGACTTTGGTCGAAATGATTATTACCTCCCTTTCAACACCACTATAATCATTGCTTAATACGCGTTGCTTGCTCATTACTTTTCATTTGGGGGAAGCTTGTGGAATTAAAAAGTATTATTATTATTATTACATTTTATTTTAATAAAAATGATTATTGAAATATTATCAAGCATTATAATAAGCGTGTGATTTAAAAGAACGATATATATATTTTTTTTATTCTTGTTATTAATTAATTTCATATAACTTTTTATAATATTGGTAGCTTTATATTGTTATTATGCATGTATAATGTACAATGTGTACATACATTGTATGTTTTTGGAAATATTAAGGTTTCCACATAAATAACTTTTATTTACATCTAGAAACGAGTTTATATGCTTTAAACCTCAACTCCGCAAAGGAAATAGTCACATTTTTTTTTAACGTTAGAAATAAAACCAAAATATATATACATGATATTAAATGTCTACCTTTATAAAACACAATGGAAAATAAATTGGAATAAATGGCATGGTTTGAGTTAAACAAATTAAAAATGCACGAGGAAAATACTAAATAGTATATGGATATGCTGTTACGGACATATTTATTTTACACTATTGCTTTCGATTTGTATTCGCATTCAACGTACAGGAATTTTATTTCAGCGCTATAATATGTATGATATTAATTCGGCAGTTATTAGAGACATTTAGAGAGTCAGGCTCTACAATGTAATAATAATATATTATGTTGTTCACGTCCTTGCAAATATTCACCGCCGCAGTGGACTTCTAGTGCATTTCCCATTAAATTACAGAAGATTAAACGATAAATTTAAAATTGCATACAAATTAACGTACGAGTGCCAAATGCCAAATACAGAGTAGAGTAAATAATAATTATATTATTTTGAAATACAGACTTCATAATTTCAAATGCATAATCACTAAAACTATCTACAAAGAAACCGTATGCCGGTAAGTAGCAAAATAAATATCAAAACAAATATTTAATATTATAGTTTGTCATTAATCGCGATATATTATTACCCACTATAAATTACAACGAAATCAAACAATCGCTCAAATAAATATCAAATTACAGCTGTGCTTATAAATTATTTTATATTCAATAATTAATTTTTAATATTTATGTATAATATGTCATACGAACGTGGTCAGGTTAGGTAGACATTATGTTTTTCTGATGATTGTCTAAACGAGTTAAATGTCAAAAAGGGTTTAGAGTGAATCGATAAAGTTAATTTTGATAGTTAAAAAAAATTAAATAACGCTTTAGAAAATTAAGTCACAATACGTTACAAACGATAATTTAAAAACTTTTTTGATTTAAACAAATTTAACACGAAAATAATATGTACAGGGTGTCCCATGGTGATATTCTAACTTAAAACTATAGAATAGTGAAATATACTGTACCTAACCCACAAATTTTAGTCATTAAATTCCCGCGGGACATACGCTGTATAATAAGATAGATAAGCTTGTGAATACTGAATAGTAATAACTATATTTTATTATACATACGCGCGACATAATCTAAGCGATGTGTTTTAACAGAAATAATAAATATTATGACAGAATATTTTTGATCGCGTTTGTTATTTTAACCAAATTAACAGTAAAAAAAAAAAAATATTTTTTTTTTTAATTTACTTAATATCACTACAAACCAATATTCACTCAAGCACTAGGTACGTTGTAAATTTACAATTTACTTGAATTTGTGTTAAAATAATATAAATTGATATACACCATTGCATTTAGACGAGATGTTCGGCTATAATATATTAAATACGTTATACTATCTGCATGTATACATGTATATGTGTAAACGTCTATACATATATAGGCATGTACATATATTTAAATTTAAAAGAGACGAAAAAAAATACAGTTATCTATGTATTCCATTGTGTATTATAATTGCGTTTCTCTTGATGCGGTAATACGAAACCTCAACACTTAAACAATAGGGTGAATTCAAATATACAATGGAAAAATCGCTTAACCTATATATTATATATTATTATGCATATTTCAATATTTGATCATGTAGGTATTGAATTTTTTTTTACAAAACGCGTGTTTTTTTTTTATGTAAAGTGGACGCAAAGTCATATTGTATATATACATAGTAGGTATAATATATTGTTTGATACTGCTACGTGTGCTCGTGTAATGGACGAACGAAAAAAAAACGTCTATTGTAATGTTTCATCGTAATTTTATAACAATAAATGCAAGTACGCGCGGTGTGTATCATTAAGTCAATGATTTTGGTAATGTACATTGAAATGAATGTATATATGTTTAGAAAAATACTGTTTTGTAATCAATACTAAACAAACTAAAATAAACATTATAGAGATTGAATTAATAAATAATATTAAAATGTAATTCCGTTATAGTAAATATTATTTGATTAACTTGAAACCTTGTACTGAAATAAATCTAAATAAATCTCAAAAATCACACATTTTATCAAATAAAAAAAAACATACTAACATTATTGTAATGATATTGTTGACATTTGTAGAACTAACACACTTCATCGTATTTGTACAGTTCAAATTTCGAAGCCAAATTGAATATCATTGGTAGTAACATTATTATGATTTATTAGTATAATTAATCGTGTATTCGTGCGGTAAAATTTGCAATAAATCATCGACATCCAAAATATATACCAACTGAAACGTATAAAATCTTTTCAAAAGTATTTTTTTAATTATTTAACACAGACAAAATTGTTCTTAAATTTGAACATTATAATTTAACGCTGTAAAAAAGACATTTTATTTTATATTACATTCCACTTTTTTAATTTTGTGGCAATCCTTTGCTAAAATAACTCCAATAAGTTTAACAATAATTTGTAATAAAACCAATAAAACACGACGGAAACAAAAAAATGATATTGTATAATATTATGTTTGATTTTATTGTTTTCTACAGTCAAACAAGGTTTTTTTGATTGACGAAGATTTTTGAATATATTATGATGACCATAGGCACTAATTAGGTAGATTAAAGGACGTATATCTCTTAAAATATTTAAAAGCCCACTCGAAAATGGTTGTCGTAATATAATTGTACAACCTACGTATGTACACATTCGAAGTTATAAAATTTAAAATCCAATTTAACTTAGCAAGCCAAATGTTTATCTTAAATGCGCTCATGATGCTGACTGTATATAATATGTTATTAAAATATTATATACACTTTTTATGAGCACTTGCTGATTGCAGTCTAAGTAGAGCGCCTGGAAAACAATAATAATAATTACATTATAATTTCACTTAAAATATACGATTATATGTATGTACATTATATATATAAACGAAAAAATTACAGAAAATAATTCACTGTTAAGGGCAACCCCTGCGCTGTTCTTATTTTTTAAGACAACTATAATAACATCTTAATTGTTTTCTTCCCTTACTATATATTTTTGTTTTTTTTTTTTTACTATTAGGCTTTTCACGGTAATACTTTTTTTTCACAAGCAAGGCAAACATTAAGTTAAGTTCCTATTCATTGTTTTTAAAAAAACATCAATTTATTCACGTCTCATCTTAAATGTTGTTTTTTAAGATCTTGTAGAAGAACTTTTTTTGGCGGAGAATTTAATAAAAAATAATTCTTATATAGATTTATTATTTAAATTCATTTTATATCACTCTGATTGTAATAATTAAATAAAGTTGATTTTGTTTTTCTCCTAAATGCACTTTTATACATTTTATTTGTTAATTTTTGAATAATTTTCATTGTATTATATTAATCAGGGTAACCTACTCTAAATTTTATTCAGAAATGTGTGAAATGTTTGCGATTTGTTGTCGTAGTTGATATTTCGTTGGTTATCCTGCCGGTACCCATAACATATCGTCAATAATACGGATAGCCGATAAATATATCGGAATACAGATTATCGCAGTTTTATCAAAATTACCGTTTTCACTTGTGGAAGAATAATTACATTTTTTTTTTTTCAAAATCGATAAAAAATCAAATACGATTTCATTTAACGACTTAATAATATGATACTTTATAACATGACGTGTACACAGTTTGGGCGTCACTGCGAGTTTATTATACGCTGCGGCTGTCGTAGGTGTATCGTAAAAACGGTGAAACACGTCCGTCGACGACGTCGATAATAATAATAATAATAATAATATAAAGATATTAATGAAAACACGCGTAGTGAAATTTATAATATTTAGCAGCGTATAATACACGATAACGTCATAATATCGCACGCGTACTGCGCAGTGTCGTTTTCAAAATATACGCGTGGGGTTTATCCGCTGACAGCGTTTGATCCGCTTGGGCACGGCTCCGTCGGCGATCGCGCGGCCCGCCAGCTGTCCGTGCGTCCACCAGTACTCGGACCGGGGCGCCACGTACGGTTCGGGGGACGCGGGCCCCGAGTACGCGACGTTGGTGCGCCGCGCGGCGGTGGCCCGTTCGCAACCCGCCCGCGCCGCCGCCGCACTGGCGGTCTTAACGGGGCCCGTCGATTCCGGCCGCAGCCGCCGCCGCGACGACCACTCGAGCGCCGCGGCCTCGCGCGACGGCAGCAAATAGTCGCGGCCGTACGTACTGATCGCGGCGTCCGCTCTCAGCGCGATCGCGATCTCCGGCGGCACGCTGTTCGCGATCACGTTCCGGCCGGCCAACATCCGGTCGAATCGAGCGTCGGCCGACGACGGCTGACCGCGGCCACCGCGCTCGGCCGGCCGCGGATTTCGATACGTCGACCGGTAAACCGTAGTCGGTTTCCACGCGTCTTCCGTTTTCGCCATTATCACTGACACCGGAAATGTCGAGCGTATAACAATAACAATATTAACACCCGAGAGGTGTTTTCGTCTTCTACCCGTGTTTATTAATAATAATAATAATAATCGTCATTATAGCAACAATAATAACGCCGTCGCGACGTTGTTATATTAATATTATTATCATTGTACGCGGCGGTTATATTTTCATCGTTATTATTGTTTTTTTTTTTCGTACGTCGTTTATTATGTTTCGCTCGACAATATAATATAATATTCATTATTGTATCGTATGATAATGCGATGTGAATAATACAATGACTGTTACGAGAGGACTATATACGCGCGTCTCGCCCGCATAATATTATTATAATAATATATATTATTGCGTTGTATATACTCGCGGTCTTCGGAGTGCTCGTACAGCGGAGTGCGGTAAATTTGCATTCGCCGCCGGTTCTCGCGTTTTAGTCTCGTTATAGTATTTAATACGGCGCGAGTGAGCGGGTTCCGCCTACCCATTATTACCGTGCCGCGCGTTAAAGGTGTATAACGACGCAATAACGTAGTCGGGGCCGGGGGGGTTTGTCGCCAAACAGTTTTTTTCGATATTATTTAATATTTTAAGACGACGCGAGTTACTGGGATTCGCTTCGAAATTCAAATATCGGAAAAACTCTCACGAAAACCCGCGAGATATAATGTTGTTGGTGTGAATATAATCTCAACACTGACGAAACTAATAATAATTGAGAAACGGTTGAATGAAAATGCTGTACAGCGTTACGCATTTACTGTACGTACATGTCTGAAATCTGTCATTGGAGAATGGCGTACTATTAATGTGGGAAAAAAATTGCGAAAAGTTAAATGCCCCACCCATTTATGCTGGGGACATGTACGCATTTATTGTCTCGTTCGGGTGAAAAGTTCTCTCGAGAGTATACGAGTATCAGCGCATTATCTGTTTTCTTTCTCCGCATCGTCTTAGGTAGCAGATTAGCGAAGGCGATACGATTACAATTTAAATATGGTATGGCGTAATAATAATGATATTATTTAAAAGTTTTCAAAAATAAAATGTTTAATGTGCACTTAGTTAAAATTAACTTATGAGTAGGTACCTATAATAAACGGCTTATTAAACATTTATACATAATATTATATAATAATATATTGTTACGAATCCTATGATATAATATCACATGTAAAATAGGAGGTACCTATTACTCATTTCAGCCAATTAGCGATTATAACTGCAATAATGCTCATCGACAAATTTCATAACACTATATGAAAAATACTTTTTTTGCGTTTATTGCGCTTGACATACTTTTTTTTCATATTAAGTATTACCTACATTATGTTTTCTGAACAGAGTGATGAATGTATTGATTTTACAGTGATGTATGTTTTGTTTTTTTTTGTGTGTCTGTCAACAATTTGTGAACAATTTTTGTTTACAAGCATTTAAAGTTCAAATGTCAACGAAATATGTCAAAATCGCGACAATTTGCAAGGAATTTTGAAGTTGAAAATTCATAACACTTTTGCGATTTATACGTTATACCTAAAGTAAAAATCCAATACCTGGTTCTTCAAAACTTTTTCTTCAAATAACTGAAAAAAATTTCTAGCTTCAGTATAGAAAACATTTTATGAGCGTATGAAATTTTAATTTTTTACGAAATCGCGTAAAATAACGATATTATTACAATTTAAATATAAGTAATAATATAATAAATCCTAGACTGTCAAACATCTCCGTTCAGAATCGGTTTTCATGTACATTGATATACCTGTGAATACTACAATAGTATTAAATACGACAACACAGTTGGGGTGTTGTATATAGTATAATATGCAGATTTAATAGCGACTGGATGGACCTCCCCTAGTTCAATACTTCGAAAATATTATATAATTTACTCCTTTGTATATTATAATAATAATAATAATACAAACTGTGTCTTATTGTTTATATTTTGAAACTCACATAACCGTTCCCCAGTTTAGAATGGATAGTAATAAAATAATAACTCATATTCTAAGTATATTATCGTTCGATGATATTGTCTGAGATTTTTACGAAACACGTAAACACAATAATTGTATTTTTAAGTCCACGTGGGAGGAGAGGAGAATTAATCAAAAAGTACTTGAAGTTAAAATATATTAGGTCCTTCAAATCATTACAGTAATAATAAAAACATTAATTTAAAAAAATTATCGATTACACGTCTTGTGTATCATAAATTGTGTCCCGTCGTCAAACAAGTTTGTGATTTATTGATACAAACAGTCATTGTTTTTATCATAAAAAATAAAAAATATATTACATAGATAGTTACAATATTATCGTAATCTCCTCACACCGTCTTGTATGTCATTTATAGTCAATAAAAATATTTATGAAATCGTTTTCCAACAACATTCGTGACAAATCTCATTGGACCTGTGTTTACTATGCTGGTGTCATCTTAAAAAAAATCCTGCTGTACAATATGTTACAAATGATGCATATTCATTATTCAGCTTATTTAATTATATGATAGTTCCTGAATTAGTACTTTTTTTTTTTTAATATTATTAAAAATTTAAAAACGTTTTGTTTATCGTATAATATCATATATTCACATGTTATAATATGTGTAACACGTGTACCCATATGCAAATATAAATAATATTTAATGTAAAACTATAATGCTTGTATATAGCATCGCACTGTTTTATAATTATACTCGTGATTGCAAAAATAAATCAAGATTATTTTACCTACTCCGTAATTATTTTTAATTGCAAACACTTTTAATCGGTTTTGTTTTCTTGACCTGTGCCAATATAACATCTTTAATTAGACGTTATTTTTATTAAGCAATTATCATTATTATTCTTGTTATGTATTTCGAAAATGTAGGTACTTATTTAGTTGATAGATAGTTTACATTTTCATGTTTAAAATGGTTTTTAAACCTTATCTTATGAATTATACAATAATAAATAACAGCAAAAAATAGAATCCTCGCTGTAACAATAATGATATGAATATTAATTCAGACAACATTTACATCTGTGATTGTTCGATGAAAGAAGAATCTAATAATATTCTTAAAATTGAATTGGTTTAAATAAATTGATACATTTAAAATATTAAATAAAAATCAATTTTCTTCAACAAAAACCTATATTTAAACGTCCACATTTTTTTTTAATAATGTTATCATCGGTCACCCTTATTTCTTTATCCTTGACTTATACGATGCACTATCTCTTAAATATTTATCACGTACTCAACAGATGTCTAAAACTATAATTATGTTCGATCGATTCACCTAGTGTAACTAAATGAACACTATTTTAATTGACTATACTATTATAAAATATAATATACATATTATTAGGTTATAAATAAACTTATTTAAGCGAACATAAATATAAAAATAAATATATTTTGCTTAATGCAGAAAAAAATGCTTAAATAAATGTTTTTTAAAAATAAGTTTCAACTATAAATATTATATTGTATGTTATTTTATAGAAATATATATTAATATACTGTACATGTTATTGCCACATTAAGAACATAATTATTGTTCAATTTAAATATATGCTTTTTTCACATAATTTAATTAGTCTATAATCATATAAAAATATATGTGAAATAATATTTACTAATCTATTTTATTATTAAAATTACAATATACAATATTACTTTATATTTTCTAGAGACAAGTGTGACTCAAAATCAAAAATAGTAAAAAATTCACAATGATATAACAATTTTTTTGTTTTTGCATAGGTACTATTAAAAAATATATCATGTATCTGGCCATAATAAAGTAATATTTTTATGCTTGAAATATTATAATGACACAAAGTTCCCAAAAATACGAAAGTTCAAGTCATAAAAATTAATCTACCTCATAATTATTCAGTCATTAACCTGGTATATATACACTATACAATATATATACGTTATATATTGTATATAATGTAGAGCTCTAAAATTAAAATAATGTTCCGTCTAATGTAAAGTGTAACATAAGTATGTACCTATGTGATAAGCTCCGGGTTACGACCATCGACTAATTTTTAACTTAAGCTGTTTTATAGTAATAATAATATTTTTCTTTTATAATAAATTATTGTAACACATAATACATAAATGTGTGCACATTGCCGAAAACGGTTTCCTTATAAAAGTTTATAGCAAATCATATATTTTATAGGTGTTTGATTTAATTCATTTTTAATTATTCATGAAAAAAAAATAAGTTAAAATCATAACATTAAATTAATAAAATTTATTTTATTTTTAAACTTGCTGTATAACATTTTACTGTATGACGATTTTACTTTTGAATTTTGATCAAAGATGAATGTATCTAAAAAGTTATAGCTAAATACTTCATAAAATTCGATTTCTTCAAAAACTGTGCATTTTTCATTTCATATGGAAATACTTAAATTCTCAAGCATTTATACGGTGTACGATAACGAAAAATAAATTGTATCGGGATTAAATCTGTATACATATCCTTCGATATAACAATATAACATGTAGAATACTCTCGGTTTCTTGTTTACGTAACAACGCATTTATACGAAGGATCTGAACTATATATATACAACAAATAAGGTCGTTAAAACCTTTTTCTACGATTACGTAATACACAATGCTTATCGTGTAGTGATTTTCACTTATCAATACCTAAGTGAATAAAATACTTCGAATAAAACTTTACAAAAAATATAAAAGATTGTTGATAAAATAAAATGTTACTGTATTATAACCATATTTTTTTTTCTATATTGTCGTAAAGCTTTACATATAACGATCAATCTTGGTAAGTATAACAACTTACTATAATAATACGAAAGATAAAAGGGTGGCCATTAGGTTAGTTGTGTCATTCACAGTGATGATTACACAGTTATACGTTATTATATATTATAAATATGTGTATACGTCATTATTGTTTTTAATATTCAGCATAAGAAATTAAAACTCTATTACACTTGAAAACAAATTAAAATCGATACACACACCGATAGGTATCGATAGTACTACTAAAAATATTTGCGTAGTGTAGGCTATTATATAGTAATATGTATTTTGAAGGTTTCAATTGAGGTATTAATCCGGGGCGCCGGGAAACGGTGACTTTTCATTTCCATAATTTCAAAACATTTGCACACAGCCGGTATAAATCGGCCACCGCCGCTACTCGTTAAGAACTTAAAACATATCCGAACCCTAGAGATAAATTAGCAGTGATTATATGTATATTATTATGAACGTAACGAAGGTTAACCAAAAAACGTATCAAATAAACATTGAACGTTTCGATTTACGAGCAAAGTTAATTTTACACGCACTGCAGCGATGCCAACCAATAATATTATAAGAATATAATACTAATATAAGAATATCAAGCGAAATAATTACGGGCGTCATAGATGAGTCAAATAATATAACAATATTGTGTTCCTATACAATATAGCCGATCGTCGTCGCTTTGACATTTTCACCGTGTAAAATGATTAATCGCGATATGATACTAACCCGGAGAAAAATCACAGGAATATACCCGTGATAGGCTATACAGCTAGTAAAACCTCGATGTTAACGGGGTTTCCGTTTTGACGGGGTTCAAACAAATGAAATTTGAAAAAAAGCACCAAAGAAATTTTCCGCCTTACCAGGGTTTCCGTTTTTCCGAAGTTCCGTAGTCTTATCGAGGTATTACTGTATAATATATACAATAGCTAGTATAGTGACGATCGATGAGCGTCGAACATTCTATAAGAAAACAATAAAAGCGACGGTAAAAAAGAAAAAAAATAGTCACAGCTTTCTACATAAATAATCTATTTTCGTGAATTCGTGATTCTAAGGTTGTATCCAAATTCCGCACGAATTACCACGGTTGTCGGCACACGGACGACTACGGTTTTTTTTTCTTTAAAATCTCACCGAATAAATCGTAGTCGGACCCGCTCGAAAACGTATAAAAAGTGAGACTTTAAACGCACTCGGACTGACCATAAACAGTATAATTAACGTTCGCGGCACTCACGGTGTGGGATAACATGGAAATTATTTTCTCCGGTCAATTTTATTATTACATATCGCAGCTATTTTCCCATGTTCGTTTCTTCCGACAAACTTTCAATTGCATCGTTGTAGCATTGATTTTCGCATCCACAAATGCACATAGTGCGTGTACATTGTACACAGTATAAAATAATATACACAATACTGTTACAGTGTGATTAATTATTTTCTCTAAATATTACTTAAACTATCATTATTTGTTATAGACGTAAAGCAGTTTTCAAGACGTTTTAGTTTTTTTTTTTCTATGAATTTAAATACAAATTTCACGCTCAATCGTTTTTGATCGTTGATGATTTAAAACCAAATACTTTATTAGTTGACTTTAAAACAATTTCAAAATCTTAAAATACATAGGCATACATATTATATTTTTTCCAATTGTCTTGGATTCGGATTTTGATGTAACAAAATTTTGTAAAATACTTTGTTGTAAAAATGTTTATATATTCAAATTAATTAGCTCAGACTCGAAGATTAAATAAAAGTTTTCCATAAGTTGTTCTTTTAAAAACCTAAAAATCTCAAATATCCATAATAATTATGAATAGTATTATTTTATATAGTATTTTAAAGTTTTGTTTTACGAAATAAGATGTATTAAAAACATAATAATTTAAGTTATTTTGTTGTAATAAAAAAAAAAGCAAAAATACCACGGAACTTAAAAACATCACATATATTATTAAAAATAAATAAAAATTTTATTTTTTTTGCTGTATAAATGTATATATTAATAATAAAATAAATTATTTATACTAATATAAAAAATACATTTAGAATTATAATGTTAAGTTTGTAAGATTCTCCTTCCCTATTAAATGCCATAAAATGTAAAATACATTGATCCTACCATTTATCTACTATACAGGACAGCGACTATATAATATCTTCTGTAATGTGCAAAAGCTTTATTATTTTATTGTTATTCTTGCAATATACGTTAACCATTGTCACATATTTTAGCCGTAATAGTGTTTAAAATAAAAATGTTATTTATTTTTCTTTTTAAGGCGTAAATATATTATACTCGTAGTTATAGTATTACCTAAGTTGTTCTTTTTGATCCATGTTTATTTTTGTAACAACGTTTTTTAATGATTCAAATACTCTAAATATGATAAAAACACTATTTTTTTTTACTTATTATTGTTCCAACTCTGGTACTATTATAATATGAATAATATTAATTACTAAAATAATACCACAATTTACTGTGAAAATACAATTTTCGTTTAGTCAAGAATACAATAATATTAGTTTTAATATGCCTTCTCGAATATGTGTATGTGGTGAAAAAATAACTTAACATATTCTTATAATTATAACTAGATAAATTATATTTATGTATAACATTTAAAAATGTTTTGTGTTGTTATTCTTATTTCTTCTTAGGTCATAGATTTTATAGAACTCTGTACTTTATATGTTTAATACAATCATCCAAATTCTAAAAATAGAAAATCAATATAATACAATAATATGAATAAAAGCACTAATAGAAATTAGACTTTTTAATAATTTTAATTTTACTTAAAAAAAAAAATAAAAGAATTTCGTTCAAAATCGTCTATATATATTATAATGAGTGAATAAATTAAATTTATTAATTAATCGTTTAAACTTTATTAAGCAAGTAATGATAAAGCAGTCTCTCTCGTACCATAAGGTAAAGACCATTTATATTTATAAATACCTTCTATTTATAGTACCTACTAGAATTTATGATAAAATCTTTTTATATAGGTACATCATAATATGATGACATTTAATTACTTTGCTACTTTTAAGATTCTGAGCAGCGCGGAGCGATAAATATAAACATTTAAAAAAATAATATGTTTTTTAGTGTATATACCTATGTGCACACGATGAGTAATTAATTAAATGTTTCGATTTTTAACTTTGAGGGCGGTTTGGAATATAAAATTGTATCTATTTTTATTTTAAAGGAAGCAAAACTAAAAATGCATAGTACTTTTTTATAATTGAGAAAAACAAAACAATTTGAGGAAAAATGGGAATTTGTACGCAAATCCAATTTTCAACAATTTTTTTTTTTAAATGTCGATTAAAAAAATACTCGCTTTATCAACATATACTTGAGAATTTAATACAAGATATAACATAAGTTGTTCTTATAGCAGTTTAAAAATATACAAACGCAATTATTTTTTATTTATATTTGTAATTCGAATTTAGACAGAATTACGTATTTTAACGATGTTAATTATTAATTTAAATCAAAATCATTATTCGTAGGGACTTGAAAATGTACGTATATAATACACATTAAAACGTTTTTAAATATTATCCTTTTACAGTATATAAATTGTATACTATAAACCCATGTTCACACTGTAAAATACATATCATAAAATATACTGAGAGTTGTATATAAGTTGATAGATCGTCTGCGCTCGGACCCGTTTTTCGTATAAAATGATAAATCATTGGATTCAAATTTAACACACCGATTACAGTTGCCCACAAACCACCTAATGTACAGCAGAGTGGTACTCACTTGCCTATATTTTGAATATGCATGTTTAATATTATACAATAAAGCAATAGGTATTTTAGTAAATTTTAATTTTTAAATTACTTTTAATAATCAATAATCGTATTTTCCAATACATCAGACTGTACGTAGCATTGAGCCTAAGATTAAAATAATTAAAAATACTCATACCGTCAATACTGCATAGGCAAAAAACCCATAAGTTATATAGTTACTAATTTATTATTTTAATAAATCACATTTTAACCAAAATGTATGATTGAAAGTATTATTCTACTAATTCATAGATTAAATTTAAATATACAAATGTACATAAACTATAGCAACAAAGTAGAGACATTGAACATCTCCTTAAAAATAAAGTTTGTATAGTATAGTATATACAATATTTACATTAATTATATTATAATTGAATATATATCTCAAAATACAATAAGTTTAATAAAAGTTGAATATAAAAATATACTATACAAATAAGAAATCTAGTCTTTCAATAATATTTTAATACCGGCTTTTGGAAAATGAAAACTGTGTAATACAAAAGGGGAGTAAATAAAGATATTTCACTAAAAAATATAAAAATGACGAAAATGTATTATTCAACATATTTGGAAAAATAAAGACATGTAGCTATTATTTGCTTTAATATTTTATTCACAATATTTTAAAAAATACAATATAAAAGTGTAACAGATTAGAGACAGATTCATTAAAAGTAATTAAAATGATTTATATAACAATTATATATTGTGTTCGAATAACCAATTAGTTGCCGGAATTTCTATTGCAGATATATTATAGATTTAGGACATTTGGTCAAAAACATAAATAATTAATTCATCAATTAAAGTTTTGTCAATGTACTTATCATTAATAATAAAGATATTTTATTTATTTACTTTCAAATAAGCTTTTTATTTATTTCAATAAAATAAAATAAAATAATTTTAAATCAAAAAAAAAATATTTGTATATTAATTAAAATTGTTGTCAAAATTATAGACATCAATAATGTGCATATAAAAGTATGCATTTTAAATTAATATAGTATACCTAATTTTTTATCTTTTTTTTGTAATAATTATGTCGCGGGACGTGTGGTTCACAGTTGTAGGCGGAGCAAAGTAGTTTACCTCCATCATCATAATTGTAATGATTAAACAACTTTGTTGTGTAATGAGCATTATTATTATTCGGACGACGACGATAAGAACGCAAAAAAAAAAATATATAACTCGGTCACAATTTAATTGTTTTAGTTTACTCTCCGCATTACCATAATGATTCATGCTTACAAGTATGCGGACAAACGTATACAATTATCGCAGTTAATTAGGACACAGCAAACTTGTGCCCGCCGTGCTATGCTGGTCAAATCACTATATTATTTATACACCTAAGCGAATAAACGATCGTATTAGGTAAACGATTTATCGATCTTTTAATCGCAACTCAGTACATATCCGATAACAGTTTTTTTTTCGATAATAAAACTGTCGTTATATCCACTTATGACTACAAAAAATACTATGTTTTAATAAATAATTTTCTTGTTATATTTTTCAATATTTTATGACGAGCACGTGCTCGAGTGTCCCTTGCCACGAGCCGCCACTAAGTTATAATTACATATCAAGTCATTTATTTAAAAAAAAATATATATATATATATATATACAAGTGTATTTAAATTTATATCATTATAATTATAATGCTTTTAAAAAAACAGCGGTTAGATCAAAACCTTAGTATATATTATCAAGATGATGATATATTATACACTGTATTTTCCTTATACTAATCGAGAGATAAGTGAACAGTTTTAAAATATTATTATCTATTCAATAATGTGATGGCCAAAATAAGTCAAAAACATATAATATTTTTTTTTTTTTTTTTTTAGAAAACGTACGATCTGTTATTAATTATATACAATAAATAAAAGCGATGGCTGTACATAAACATATACATAGCATAAAATAACACAAGAACCACGCGATGTGGGAAGTCATCCAGCGATGGAACCCTCCAGATATATAATTTAACCAACTTTGCTTTTGATCAACTAATTATTTCGAGTAGTCAATAAACATTTTTGTGAATATTCATTTTTTTTGCGAATAATATCTTTCGAATAAATGCCCTAATACCGCTAAATAAATATTACACACGTGTATTAAGATACTGCTAAACTCGAAATGGAAATCCACTTGCACTGAAATTATTTAATCTATATCGTTGATATTATTCCAAACGCTTACACTCTTCACTTCCTCGCGAAATACTTAAAGAAAAATTGGTCCCAAGACCGTCTTGATTAAAATTTAAGCGATTATAAACGCGCAGAACTACAGAAGGCACTGCTGTGGTCGGCGCAGACGTTTCTGAACCGTCCGTATTTGATTACGTCTAATTAATTAATTGTACATCGTTATTCACTCTACGCATAACCGTATAAAATGTATATATAATGTACGTATACTACGTACATGGGGAGGTTGGGCAGAAATACAATTTAGGAATACAACAAAATCGTGTAGCAAAAATTCGTCTACACAAAAAAGCGATTTAAAAGACTTCCACAGTTTCTAATTAAAATTTTAAAGGCCTTTTAGTTTAACCAATAATGTGACTGTAAAAATAATTTTATATATTAAATATATTATCTAAAAATTAATTTTAAACATAATATTATTATAAACGTGAAAATAGAACTTATTAGGTACATAAAAAAAATTTTGGGAAAATATTTTCTGAATTATTCAGGTCTGTGGTCTGTCTAATTTTAACGTAATACCTTTTCATCTTAAAATATTCTATAATGTGAATTTTAAATCGAATTAAATAATAAATAAAAATCTATTTTACCTAACTGGTTATTAGTTGAACTATAATTTTAAGTTTTTAATTTAATTTGTTTAAGAGTGTATGTACCCATGATAATTGTTTAATAATTATAAAAGTTCATTTTAATAAGATATGTATTGCATGGTGTAAAACACCTACATCATTACAAATTCATATTTTATTATTATATACTCATTACTCGTATATCATCCTATAGACGCGTGTGTCATCTCACGTTCATTCTCGCATTATGTCCCACTATATAGCCATGTAGGTTGTAGGTATAACTATTTTGATTAATTAACAAAATCTTCAACAATAATCCTTTAGACTGGTACACACTACACACACACATGTGCCAAATTAGTTTTGTTTTATCGATTGCTCCTCCGTGTATTGACCGGCTCATCGGTAAAGTAAAATAAATTATATTAAATTTATATTTCATTTCAATAAACGTTGAATTGTATTCAGTATAACTAAGTGTCTTGTGTAATATTAAAACCTTCTCATAGTACCTACCAGAGGTAGACAACGTTACCATGCACTACCACATAATAGTATAATACGACTTTACCCCACCACTGCAAAATCAAAGCTTCATGTGCTAAAATATATTTAAAATATCACTACAAAGTCAATTTTTTTTTAACGAATTCTATTTAGAATCGTTAATTAGACGAGTACATCGATATCGGAATATTACATTATTAAATAAAGAAAATAATTAATAATGTGTTAATGAATACATTATCATAATATAAATACTATTCTACGTAGGTAAAATGTGCATCTATACATAATAAAATACAGACAGTTAATCAAACGTGAAAGACGTTCATTATTCTTCATATCGAAATAAAGCGATATGACGATGTACCTATGCGGAAATCTGTTATTTTAAGACTCGCGGTATAATGTTATCGTCAAAAACTATAATATTATTAAACAAAAATAATGCAGTCAATATTCGTAACTACGACAAACGGAGAATGTGCCTGTTAAGTATTGTATTTTATATTTATTTTAAGGCGTTATGAAAATATGTTTTACTCGCGACTCGTGTACGACTACACAACAATAGGCGCCATCTCCACAACACACTTGGAAACGGTCCAAAAATGCGCGAAGTTCCAGATGGCAGCCCAGACCGCAAACGATCCGCCACACGGTTTTTTTCCTCCGTTTTAACAATGACACTATACGTCAAAATAGCTAAATCTACTCGAGGTCGAAGTCAGACGGAATTTATTCGTGGACGACGTTGTGTCACAACACTCACACCTATACATATCGGTTATCGTTTAGCTACCACATCCGTTGTTTGTATTTACTTATTATTTATTATTAGTGCTTCTCGCCCATATGGTTCGTTGATAATATTTCAGTAGTTGTACTTACCTACTGTCAAACAATCGATTTTGCCCCAAAGCGTTTTGTTTATAAAATTGTTGTTTACTGATACAATCTTGTAGATAAAAATAGTTAATTGAGTGCAAAACAATTTTTAAAAGTTGTAGATTCATACTAAATATGTACGATACTTGTAGTGCAGCTGCATCATAGTTAAATCTTAAATTCAAAACATATAAATATAGTTAAAATAATTACCTTCAAAACGATCATCTAATAATTCAATTAACAACGTTGCAGTAGACGTTAACAGTGATACCAACATTTTTCAGGATAAGGAATAATATAAATTTAAAACTGATAATATTTTCATCCATACAATAATGCGTAATACGCTATATCGGTTTTACCCCAGTATCCGTTGTGCCCCGTGTTCCTTCCCCTACGTGTACGTTATAAAAAAAAGCTTAGAGGAACTTTTTTCGTTATCATTTTTTGCAACAGTACCCATAAACCGTTGATAACCGTCCTTTTCCCGAATCGAATGGATGACAAAAACTATTTTTTTTTTTTTAATTATTAGAATTATAACTCATAACATATGATTTGAATTACTTATCAAAACCTTTAAATTTTTGCTAACCGTGATTCGTGCAGAATTACCTAATTTTGAATTTTTCAATCATCATTAATGTGGAAACTCGAAGGATTAGTACCATGTAAACAATAGCCCAAACAAATTCGTATATCAATCCAAGTTAGATTAAAATGGACTACACTATAAAATAGAAATCCTGCAATTTTGATGGCTGAGTACAAACTATCTCGTTTTTAATGACATTTATCCTACACACATGATTACACAAATCCTCGAAATAGTCGTCCAAACTCATACAAATAACATAATAAAATATATCTTAACATACAATTTTTTCGAAAATCTCAAATTGGGTGATTGGATTTAATGTATGCCAAATAAATTTTAAAGTAAATTATTAAATTCGCCCACCAAAAAAAATCTTTATATTTCGTTATAACTAACCTTTACATTTCATATTATAATTAAATTCTCAAATATAAGCAAGTATGGTAACAAAGTTGTATGAGAAATGATAATGCATTTTTTTTTTTTAATAGTATATACAATTAAAATGTAAGCTATTATTAAATATATTGTATAAGTAAATGTAATTAAGTTGTTGCATATGAAAAATAAAAATAATAATTATTAATTACATTAATGGCAAGAGATAAGGATGACGAATCAAAAACCCGTCATCAGATCTAATCGAATTTAAAAATATTAGGTACAATCCTCTGACGGACAATTTTTTTTATCCAGTCGTGAAATCGGCCACGTTGTATAATATAACGCGAACGCTCACGTGAATCCTAAACTAATTATACACAAATACATAATACAATAACACATTACACACGTTCAAATCTAATCTATTATCTATATAATAATAATAAGCACATCGCCACCGACAACTCATCAAATTAACATTAGATAATCACTCTTTTTATGCATATATTATTATCATGACATGTAAAAAATGAACGCAAATGACCAATAACCAATAGGTACCTACTACCTGGTATAATATTGAAGAACGTCATCTTCGTGTACATCACGCCTGACGAAAAAATATTTTTAAAAACACAATTCCATCATCATCCCGATTTCTGATCGAGAATTTAGTGTACGGACCCTTTTGTAAAACAAAATTTACCTATGTAAAGGTATCGTAGATAATAGTATCTATATATTTTCTATTTAACGTATTACTATATTTTTAGGCACCGAATTTCCGACGAATATACCTATATATACTATGATATACCGACATACGTAAGGTAATATACAACACACAATTGGTACTGTTAAATGCAATCGTTATGAGATCGACAATAGAATATAATATTATCTTGACATTTTACCAATTAAAATATATATATATATATATTAGGTAGGTTACACGAGATGTACCATATTTGTATAATGCGATTGTACCTACTCCTTACTTGGGAGTAGTAATAACTATTAGTAAAAGTTGAATATAATAAAACAATAAGTCTTGTACTGTGTATCTATTATATCTCCAAGCCTACATTCTGCATAATATTAGGGGTGGTTTTTAATGAGATCTCTTTCTGTGTGTTTAAAATATAAATGATGAAATTAGTAGTTTTGATAAGAAAGATCTTCCCATTGCTACACAAAACCGTTATCAATATAAACGATAATATATGACTATATTCAATGTTTGGTGTCCAAAAACATTATTCAGTTATATCTTGTAAAAAGTATGCAGTAATGTATATAGTAACTAATATATTATGCTATAAATTATAATCATATAGGTACAAACTAAATTGACTTAGGTTAGGTGTATTTAAATAAAAATTAATAATATTATATAATATGATATGTAAAAAATAGAAAGGTAATCTAAATTATGAGATTAAAAATTTGCAAATAGTCAACATGTTTTGTTAATGCAAAAGGGTACTGGTTTCGGCTAGAGCTCTCGGATTTGTACGTGATTTATGATTCACGTGATCACGCGATCACGTGATTATTGTTCACGTGTATTTAAATTAAATTTATAAATATCATGGATTTAAAACATAACATTTATTAAACGCATTAAATTTAAATTTAAAATATTATAATATTATAAAAACTATATATGTTACTAATTGCCATAGAAAATAAAAAACTAAAAATATCTATACCTACTATTCTAAAAATAAGTAGTATAATTAACGTAAAAAGACAGGACGAGTGAATCAAATGCTTCGGGTTCAAAATAAATAATTGATTTCTGAAACTTGAAACCATTTGAATAAGTATACAAAATGCATTTCAATGTATTGAAAATAAAATTCCAAATGTAACAAATATATTAATCAAAAAATGCACGTGAAAAAAATGAAGAGACTCACGTAAGTTTTAAATTCACATGATTGCATATGTAAATTTTAATCTCAGGTGTACCCGTGAATTTAACTACGCGTAAAATTGATACTTCGGGTTTCAGATTATACCATCTTCAGGTAACATCATTGTTACAATTAAAAAAAAAAACATATAATAAGTATAAGATAAATTTAAAACAAAAAAAAAATTAATTGGGACTGCGTAACGTTTCTATAGAGAAATGTTTAGCCCCCTATATTAGTTTTGGACATGCTGAATCCAATTGTCAATTTTAAGATCAGCCCCTACTTAGGGATAAAAACTGTAGTCAACACCTAGATATGGCCTTAAGGTAATAAGATAATTTTTAAATTAAATTGAGTACATATTATTTTTATTTATACATAAATAAGTATTTAACATTGAACAAATTATAATTAATGTCACTATCGCTATCAATAAGGATAATTCATCAGTTCATCACAATCTTTCCGTGGTCATAAGCAAATTGTGGTTAGATTGTGATGCTCAAAGCAGCAACCTAAGCAGGTGCGCGTCGAGTGAGACTCGGCCAGACGGGGCCAATGGCTCTGAAAATAACTGGTGTTTCGTCGGACCTGGTGCCGCAGTTATGTGATAACTCCGATGTCCCGGTCTCAGCTCGTGCCTGTGCCGAGTGTTACGCGCACTCCAGTAGTCGACGTTTTCCGTACGGTTGCAGTGGCCTCGCTGGTCGCATCCGTCGGATCGTCGTCGTTGGTCGTCGCTCAATATTGTTACTGAATTGCTCGGTGTTTGTGTTCGTTTGGTATCGTGTTCCGTTACAATGGAGTTATCTGGCTGTTGCATTGAACCCTTTAATTCAAATATAAAATATAGTATTATACAGTCAGATTCAAACAGTATTATTATTCATTATATAAGATTAAATATTATATATTCATGTATTTATTTTGACTTGCTTACTTCTTTTTTGAAGTAATTAGAACAGCCACCGTTCCGCATCTATATAGAAGTTCAACTTATGAACTTGGTATTTCTGGTCGGAGTCTTCCTCACGCTGGTCATATACACTGGATTCTACGCTTTTAAACACAAACAGTCGGATTGCTTTCGGCGTTTAGATAAAGAAAAAAATAACTGAACCCGCCGCAAAAGTCAACGGAATCGCCAATGACCCTTATTGCGGCCGACGACGCGTTGGTTTCAAGTTTTCAACCTTTCTGTAATTTCAGCAATACCGATGATCCAGCGACCGAGTGGATGTGATAGTTCAATTATAGACGGTGATGAGGACTTCCGGTTCTGGCTGCTGCCTTTGTGACGTTGCTATGGGAGAATCGACGGTGTAACACCAAGGTTGTGACAGCGTTGGCTGGTCGCTGCGCGGTGCGTGCACTCTGTACCGACGACCTTCGTGTACCGTCTCAACCTGTACTTCCGTAGGTCATCTCATAGTCGGAAACTGAACTGCATACAGAAACCCAATCTCCCATCCACTCGGTCGTCGGATCGTCTGAATTGTTAAAATAACAGAACGGTTGGAACCAACGACGGCGGTCGCAAGGGTCATTGGAAATTCTCTTGACTGCCGTGGGTTGCGTAACATTTTCATCCAAACGTTGAATCGAATCCGACTGATCGTAAATAAAAGCGTAAAATCCAATGTATATGACCAGCGTGAGGAAGACCCCGACCAAAAACGTTAAGTTCATTAGTTGCATTTCTAGATTCATAAAGGCTGATTCTCCGAATAGTCCGAGTTGGTCCATTTTTCAGAGATGACTGAAGAATACAATATTATAATATCTATTGACAACAACACAATAATAATGTATATAGTTACCCGCAAACCAAAACGCAAAACCAAGGTGATACAATTACAATTTAAATATGGTAGCGTAATAATATTATTTAAAAGTTTTCAAAAATAAAATGTTTAATGTACCTACTTAGTTAAAATCAACTTGAGTAGGTACCTATAATAAACGGCTTATTAAATATATAATATAATATATTGTTACGAACAGCCTATGATATATCATGCATACATATAACAGGTAACTACTCATTTTAGCCAATTTGCGCGATTATAACTATAATAATGCTCATCGACACATTTCATAACACTATAAAAATACTTTTTTTCGCGTTTATTGCGCTTGACATATTTTTTTTTCATATTGGGTAGGCACATTATATATTTTTTTATTATTATAAGTAATATATTCTATAATATTGGCATAACATTCAATATTTTATGATGTATGTACTTTAACATTTTATAGTTTTGGATGAAGAAGTATTTCGATTTTATTTTATTAGGCAGTTGTATAACAATATAATATTACGACCATAAAGTAAGTACATTAAAATCGATCGTATAATATTTATATCACATTTATTATTATTTATTTCTGTTGATCTAATGCAATTTTTCCCAATTAATTCAGAGGTGATTATTTTTATTATATTATAAAAATACATCGAATCATTAGATTAAAAAAAAGTTAGGAAAGCTCACTTTACGAATGCGCTAAATTCTCGATCTCTAAACGTATTAAACGTAAATAATAGACTATACGATTCCATCTACCTAACTGTATAAGTAATTGAGAGCAATAAATAAATATGTTAATATCAATAATAATAATTGTAACTGCATGTGTTGTACTGGTGTACTAACTGTCGGGTAGACGGACGGACTGAGATATTAGATATTTAAAACTTATGATTAGAAACCCGATTCTAAGACAACACTAATCTATATTGATAAAATCTAAAAAAAATAAAAAGTCTATCGATAAGATAATAATATACCAAACTACTTCTATCACGAAATATAAACGAAGATAATAATAAAGAAGGCATGATGAAACATGTATGGTCCATTGCAACATATTTGAGCGATAAAAATAGAATCACAAAGCTGTGCAACTGCTAAATTTTATTCAGGAAATGATAATTAATATCGAACGACTATAATAACACTAGATCTCGTATACACACTATACGACCGATACCTACTTAAGTAAATGTGTTTGGTTTATTTTTCTATGTCGTGCACAGGATTATTTGTACCTACCTGAATTCTAATTATAATGTTATGTAGATTATTGTAGAGTATATGCGCCCACTTCTGCTCCCAATCGAGGAAGTTGATGTTAACAATTAACATTTGACCTAACAATAAGAGTTTAAAATTAATCCATTTTATAAGTTTATAAAGAGAATAACATTGTAGTTATTAAAAAACAACGTTGATTATATTATTATTTTGATACTATGGCAATATTTATATACAATTTATACGTATATGCACATATACAAGTATGTATAATATTATCTTCTTCGTATATATTATTTAATTCTTCCGCCCGTTTTTTATGATCGTCTAACTTTTGAACTACTTGACCGCTATCAATAGAAGTTATATCAATAGATTCCTATCGGGACTCGGAGGTTATTTTTAATTTATTATTTAACCTATTTAAGTTGCTAAAGAGCGAATCACGGTTGAATTGAGTTAATCGAAATATCGTGCATGTGACCGGAGAAATAATTTGAATATTTCCCACGGAAAGGTCGAAAAAATTTAGGAAACTGTCAAACAAATAACTATAACAAAACTCTTACGTGATCAATAGTCCCAAATTTTAAAAGAGGTAGGGTAAATTTATGTGCCCTTATTACAGCCCGCGCGTATTTTATCTTACCATCTGCCGCTCTAAATACTAAGTATTTTGATTATCAATTATGATTTATCCATTAATTCATATCGGTTCGTAAAATCCACCCGGTGACTACAATTATAGTATATATATATATAGGTAAGTTATATATATATTAGGTTAAAGACCGGATTTCATTGATATTGCAACTTTTTTTGTAGTTAAGATAAATCGAATCTGATCAAATATTTAGTCGATGTATTCTCAATGTATTCTGTCTATTTAATTCATAATTAATTGTATAATACAATTTTTTACAATTTTCCACGTTTATACGATTGTTTACAATTGCGTGTGTTTAAATTAACAAAATATTTAATTTGGCTAATTTTATTATATAAAAACGCTACTACAACTTTCTTTATGCGCAGATAGTCTGTGGTTTTACTATAAAGAAGCCATTATTAAGAATTTTATTTTTATCCATTATTGTTCGATTAATATAATATACATAATTTTTTTATCGTCGGTATTATCCGATATCGATAATTTTAGTTTACTAGAATGTTCGAGAGCTTTCCTTCGCCGGCCTCGACCATTCTGTTACAGTTACACTATCGCAGTTATATAAGCCGGTCAGCGGCGACACCGGTGCATCCGTCATCCGTGGCGGTATTATTTGTGTTACTACAAATAGTACGTGTCACCGTAAGTTTTTAAATACCAACGTGAAAAGCATGCCTAAAATAAAATAAACTTTATAAAGTAATGCTGAAACAGATTGTACAAAATAATGCGGTCAAATGTGATTTAGAATTCATAAAATCACACTTAAAATAAAATTAAAGATACATTTTTATGTATGTAATTACAAAAAATAAAGGGTATAAAATTATTAAATCTCACTATGGAGTCATGTCAGGTAAAGCAGATGTCAATTTAGAAATTATAACGTCTATACATTATTGAACTGTGGTAAATATGCACCAATAGTGTAGACATAATACAAATAGAACGTAGTTTTTCTTTAAAAAAACATATTTTAAGTGATAGAAGATTTAATTTTAATAAACATAATTTGGAAATGTTTTTAATTTTCAATTTTAATTCAAAAATTGTAATATTTGTCTATTTTTTTATTATTGCAATTTACTATTTTAACATTCAATTTTTGTATGTTATTAATGCAATTAAATCCGATCTATATAATATATATAAAACTTATTAATTGAATTAATTTACATAATTCATTAATACATACGTAACACCGCTGAATTACGGAGTATACACTAAATAATACTTTACAAAACCTCACACATCATAACTCTGGATATAAATCTTAAAGGTCCCCCGTTAAATATAAAGTTAAGCAATAAATCTAATTCTGTAAAAGCAGATAATATAGTGTACTTTTACCAAGAACAGTTAAACATAACACTTCGATGAACACCAACTTTTACAAATGTTTAGAAATCGACCCGATTTTAATCAGAAAAAATATAAATTATAAAGTAACTAAGATAATATGATAACAGAACACAAATATTTCTTTAGCCAAATTAATCTTAGCACCTATCACGAAGAAACCTATACAGAAGTCGTATCAATTATTTTTAAGTATTCTAACAAAAAAGTACTGAGTTGCAGCCATCCAATTACTGTCAACGACTTTAATTTACTATTACTATGATATAATCTGAAGCACAGAAGCAGTATTAATTCTTCATTGTAACATTAACTTATCATATGCAAACTTGTTCTTAGTTAATGCACTTTAAGTACACCCTTTAATCAGAATAGGCAAGAAAAAGTCCAAAAATATTATTGATAAATTAGAATTAGTAAAATTATACATTAAATAATACGTCGAAATAGGGCAGATCTCGGGACGGGACGATGTGAATGAAAAATGTGAAAATAATTCTTGTGCCCATCATTTTAGACTTTTATCATTCACTACAACAGTAGGAAAATATCAGCGAAACGTGCAGTATCGCTTTGTGGACATTTGCCGTCCTGCTATAATTACCAAGATACCTATAAGTGACAGCATTCCTCCCTACGTACTATAATAAGTATTTGAGTAAAAGTATTAACATTAAAAGTATTTTAGTTATTTTCTCAAAGTATCTGTTTACGTTTAAAATCAAATAGTAATTTTTATTATTATTTCATTTTTAATTCACATATTTTGTATTGTCAATGAAATTATGTTAAAAAAAAATTGAATAATGAATTTGTGATTTAAGTCGGAAAATATAATCCATATTAAAAATATAAAATAATATGAATTTGGTGAAAGTTTTATTTTTATTTGTAAATAATTAACATATTTTTGTTGATAAATAATAAGGTACCGAAAAATGTTATTTTTAAATTTCAAATGTATTTTAAAGTATCTATAAATACTTGTGTTTGGATTATATAGATTCATATATACTGCAATCATACTAAAATCGTTTTTTTTTGTACTGAGTATTTAAATACATATTTTAAATACTTTTCAATATAAAAATCTGTATTTATACTTGAATGCTTTTAAAAAATATCTTTTACAAGACTGCCTACTAACATTAACATTTTTTGATTTAAAACAGCTTGGCAACTATAGATTAATGAATCATAGAAACATTATCACGATTCCATCTGGCTGCACCTATAATATACAGCTTTAATCTACAATACGTATATAGTCTTACGTTTTTATGGTTTTATAGTTTTATACGTTACTAAAAATATGTTTGTATATAGTTTGTTGTCGGTCGATTTCTAAAATTACTTAATAGAATTAGAATATTTCATAATCGTCAGTGCTTATCACATAATAGCCTATATAAAAACAGAGAACGAGAAATAAAGCACTTTTAGCTCTTCGTAGATCGCAGGTTAAAGTGGTATATTTTAGAGACTTAACCCCCCCCCCACACACACGCACAAAACTCCGGGCCCAAAATTAATACAATAAAAAAATGAAAAATATTAAATAGGTGCCTAATAGCTTAAACAATTATACTGGCATGGTGTATAATTCCGAACGAGTAGCGTATAAATCATTAGGTCATCAATAATAATTATGCATTCATATATGTATTTCGTATAGATAGGTACAGCAACCGTATACGGTCGTATCATGTTCGTCTGACTGCTACAGTATATAATATTATACCCAGGGGCGTATTTAAGGGAGGGGCACATGGGGCCCGTGCCTCCCCCGTTCACCGTATTTTATACTAATTTTTATTATATGAGAAATTTTACAATTCTATGCCCCGCGTATGCAAATTTGAACTTTTTGTTTGTGCCCCCCCCCCCTTAAGACATTTCTAAATACGCCCCTGATCATACCTATACCGTTAAAATGTTAAATATACCATTGCAATGGGCAAACATAAACGATGTGCATATACGATCGTCGTCGACCCAGAAAGCATAATATTATGTGTTATTACACGTCGTATGACGTGTATAATAATATACAGAATCGCGCGTGGGCGTGTATCTGTATTGGTTTTGTGGATCCGCCAAAACGAAAAACGATAAATCGCAGCGGCAATTGAAGTCCGATAAATTGCAATCAATAGCATGATGGACACTATACTATTATCGATGTGTGTATACACCATTGACGTGCAGCGAAACAGAACTACAACACACGACCGCTCGTTCGGTCCGACGACTACAACTCTGAACTCGGTGATGATGATAATTATTACTGATATTGAATGCAATGATGATGGCGCGGGTGATGTTATTAGGAGACCGCCGCAGGTATTTAACATAGGTCAAATTCTATACTGTTACACAAAAATAATATATTATATCCAAAAATAACACTGTTTATTTTTACAATTCACTTTGCACAATACATAAAAATGGATATTGTACATTAATCGGCGTTTAAAAATCGATTAGCGTATCGATTGATTGATATATCTTATTATATAATAATTAAAATAAAATAAATATTTAATAACAATAATAATAATATAGAGATAATCTTACAATGATGATGATAATAATTTATATACAAATCACAAAAGTTAAAAATTAATGGTTATGATTTTTTTTTTACAATAATATACAATGTTATACCATTATAATGTTAGTTATTTATTACTATCTGATATTACAATAATATGATATTTACACAGTCCTCGAGCGACTACTTATGGAAACATCCAACTAATGAGTTCAACTATACATCACTAAACAATAAATAATATTATACTCTATGGATATGATTATGATATATTTAACAATGGTTATTAATATAATATAATATACCTACATATAATTATTAATATAATACACAATACATAATATTATAACTAAACAATATTGATGTAAAATTAAATTCGATAAAGACTAAACCAATATGATTTTTCACATAATATATATATTGTTTTATATAAAAAAAAAAAAAAGTACGTGTTTGCAAATACATAAACAATATTTCGGTCTAAAACGGGAACACATAAAGCAGCAATGCGTCCTACAGAATGTCATGGTTCGCATATATACGGGGGAACGCGTTTTTAATCGAGCATTATAAGCTAATGACTAGATTTAGTTTCTAATTATATTTTCGTTTTTTATTTCAACTTCGATGAGACGATATTTACAAGCGATCGAAACGACTAGACATCACGATCTTGTTTTAGGGGAATAGTTATGGATAATGATTATGCGGTTCGTATGAGTAATAACAATAACAATAAACAGGACTCGCGCGTATAAAAGCTATAATATATACTATGCACTGCTGCGTTATGAACCGTTATTATTAGGTATAGGTTACCTACATTGATACAATGCGCTGTATCTGTACAACAAAATGTTAGTTTAAACATAAATATTGTAAAAAAAAAATAAATAATAATAATAATAAATAATAATAGTAAAAACTAAACGCTATAAATATATAAGTGTGTATGGACAAATATATAGCGAGTTGTATATTTATTACGTGAGTTGTGGAAGGAGCTGGGGCAGAATAGTGGTAAGGGTGAGATTTAAACAATTTTCTATGAAATAAAAATAAACGCGAGTTTTTTTTTTTAACAATTCAATTATTTAAATTAAAATATTGGTTTTGGCCATCTCAAAAAAAATATTACAGTGTACTTGAAGAAGGGTAGTTCCGCCAAAACGGACAACACTAGGATTATTATAAACTTAAAATGGGGGTTGGTAAATGATTTGAGAGAACACAATAATAGTGGGTAATAATAAATAAAAGTAAAAATAGTAGTAATAAAAATAAATAACAAATAATTATACAAAATGAAAATAATAAACAGAAGTTTTCGGGTCTTCCGTGACAACAAGAAAAGTAAAATACGAATATTATAATATATATGTACAGATCAGTCTTATGAGATGGCCATTTAGTCTTTAATTTACACAATATCACTTTCTATTATAAAAAAAAAAAATACAATGATATTCAACAAGTAAAATTCATGAAACGTAAAAAATGTTTATATAATATGTGTATAATAATAATAATAATAATAAGATTAAGAATAAATTAGTTTTAAGATTAACATTTCTTCTTTTTATACTTCAATACATTAAAACAGGAAATAAGTTAAAATATCAAATCAACGATTTCACTAGATTACAGTATTTGATTTATAACTGTTTATTTATTTTTTTTTTATTAAATAAAAAAAAAATTGTCAGTTCGTTGATATAATATTCTATTTAAAAAAAATGTGATGATGAATAAAATTTTTTCGAATAAGCTTAATCTAAAACAATAAATAGAGGTACCTATATAAAAATTCAAAAATTGTATAAAAACAAACGTATACATTTCGTTTTACTTAACATTAATCTGTTATTTACACGCGGTCATGCACGTCGACTAATAATGATATTTTGGATGAGCAACGTACAGTTCTCACTGCTTAACTTTGTCAAAGTTGCAGCTTTTTTTTCGAAATTAAAAAAAAATCCCATAATCTGCAAACAGAAATACAAGAACATATAATGCATGCGTTATGTTAAATTTAAAAAAAAATGTCACACGGGTCGGTGGGCGCTAGTAAAATGGTTCGCTTAGCTTGACCTACACGCAGACTAGTGGAGACGGGACGGGACAAAAATAGACAGCCAAGGTCAGTTCGAACTTCGAGAATCGCGCGCTACCGGAAAGTGCATTGGCTATGGTGCATTGATAAGAACACGAAAGCTAAAAAATGAATATCCCAACAAAATGTATTCATCTGTACGCTAACCTTGATAAATGGTATACGTGAATATATATATATATTATTTATATGTTATTATATTTAATAATAATAATCATAATAATATGTACCTTGAACTTTGAGACCCGATTAGCAGCTTACACGAGTGTGATTGATATTACTAATTTACCAACGTTTCGCTATATAATTTTTTCTCGCAAATATTTTTAAATCGATTACTAATACCTATTTATGTACGTTTATTCATCCCAATGGTTCGCAAAGTTAATTAAAAAATTGTTGTTATTACAGTGAAATGGACTCAATATGTTGGTATCTTATGAACCAATAATACACATGTGATATTTAAATGAACGCTATTGACTTTATTATATGAATATGATCACTTTACGCGGTCTAATGATAAAATTGCCATACAATAATTGTAGCTATAATTATTTATTTTGAGATGACACAAATAGTTTATTCCGATAATTCAATTAAATGTTTAAATTACAATAATGTATGTACATCCAATAATATAATATTATATTAGCGACCGAATATAGGTAACTTTTTGTCGTAAAATAAGCTATTACCTAGTAAATTAATCGATTGATAGAAAATATAATTAACTCCTTTTGGCTCGTTTAATGGTGATTAATATAATTATTTTTATTCCGTATATTACCAAAATTATAATCGCAATTTATTAAAACCTTCAGAAAAAAAGGAACTAAAATCGTCGAAACGTTGATAAATACCTACGCAAATTATTATTGGTAAATATAAACCCAAGTCGAATACCATCAGATGGCTTATAACCATGAACTTTGTTACTTTGTAACTTTGTTATACATAGTCACATATAATATGAACATGTAAAATGTATGTTAAACAGTTTATTTTTAATTGAGTTTTAATATTTCTTTCGTCATTACATGTATACACGCATGTGAATTGTGGCGCCAAAAACAAAAAAAAAAACAAAAACGAGTGAAATAGTTATTAAAATATGGTTCCTTCCAAGTTGGCCCAGATTTGAAATACCGAAGCAGTGCAGATGTCAAAACACTTATAATAAGCGAGTAATTACAGCGTCGTAAACACTAAATACGTACACTAAATTGCACGCACAATCGGAATATAAATCATCCACACACACACACACACACACACACTGCTATCCGATAGCGCTGTTATTGCCTATACATTGCCTTTCGTATTATAATAATATTACACATTAATTCGTTATAGGTATAATCAAAGCGCCATTTTTATGATTATTTATTTTACCACGGGGCTATAAATAAAAATTAATGTTCGGTTAAGACTGTTATAATAATATGTGTTTTCCGAGCGAGTAGGTGCGCTAAAACTCATGTCCGTCGTTAGGTGTGTATACGAACTACGCTATCGAGAACCCAAAATGATTATAATATCGCATTTATGCATAAATATTATACAGAGCGATTTTTTTTTAACACTACAACTGTAGTATTACAAAAATCTCGTAAAACAAAAACTTAACGAAAAAAACGAGATATATAGGTATTAACCTGTTCGTAACGTCCCGTCGTGTGCGACAGTGGTCTTCAACTGGTGGGTCGCGTAAGCTTTAAAATTGGGTCCCGATAAGTCTTCTTTTTAAAATAAAAATTGTATAAGGTAAAAAATATTTTTTTAATTATTAAACTTAGAAAATTAATAAATAAAAATACAATTTAAAATAACTGTTGTATTGTATTCAGTTTTAATAGTACTACTGCAAAGCATTAAACAATTTTTGCTTTTTTACAAAGATTATGTGGATGGCGAGTCCAAAAAGGTTGAAGACCACTGCAGGTGTATGAAATATACTGCCGGGCGGGGGGACTTATAATCGCGGATAATCGGCGCGGGGTGATAAGGTGATATGTACTACGTATATATTGTCGATGACGACGATAATAATAATAATAATAAAAACATGAACTCACATTTTAGACTGGCGGACTATGGCTGACAGGCGGCGGACGGAACGTTCACCAGTACGCGGACGCGTCGGTTTTCTGGTCGCGCCACGCGGACCACGAGTTCTGCCTGGACTGGGCGCCGAAATAGTGGACGGGCTGCTTCGGGTGGAGGTCGAAGTCGGAGACCAGGACGGGCGACAGCGCGGACTGGAGCAGCTGCTGTTGCGGCGGCAGCGGGCCGCCGTTGGACGGGCCGCCCACGGACACGCAATAGTTGAGGCCGTCGTTGTTGTCCCAACACTCGAACTCGGGACTCTTGTAGCACACGGCGAACTCCATGGACGCGGCGTGCACGGGCAGCGGCAACTGGAACGAGAACGTGTCGTAGATGGCCGCGACGCTCGGCGCGGGACCGCTGGACGCGGCGCCCAGCATGGCGTTGTTCTGCACGTACGTGCACGGCGTGTCCAAGTGCTCGGCCCACCGGTCCTGCGTGGACCGGATGAACACTTGCTTGTCGTAGGACAGGTTGCGCACCTTGACCGTGCCCACTATCCGCCGGTCCGGCGACCGCACGATCACGTTCTCCAGCGACACGTTGTCCGTGTCCAACCGCTTCCGGAAGTCCACGTAGCTGGAAGCCGGCTGCGAGAACCTCAGGTTCCACTGCGGCGGCAAATTGTCCGCAGCCGCTCCCGTCTGTTTGGTCGCGGCGTCCGCTTGGAGGAGGAACGACGAGGACGACGATGCGGCCGACTGCGTTAAGTTCTGAAAATACGGTTTGGCGGTCATCAGTTTCGGCGGCTGGTTCGACGGTTCGTTCATCAATCGCACCTGAGCAAATAACCATCAACGTGTTAGGTCTTCAGCGATTTTTAGAGTCTCTCTCTTTTTTTTTATTATTATTATTATTATTACGCTGAGTTAAGGTCGTGTATGGGCGAGCGTTTGCGGTATTTTCGTGTAAACATTATGATTTTAACAGAACGTTTATTGACAAATTTTGAGCAATACCCACTTGTTAAAATTACCGCAAATAAGAACTTGTTCGTACACTTAATAACTATTCAACTTGGCAATTCTCGAGTCAATATTATGAATATTTTTCCAGTTTCATGTTGTTATTAAAATATTGAAAAGAACGTTGTTTTGTGGAATTATACTATCGCACGTTACCTATAGAGGAATAACGTTAACTTATCGAGTAACTCCTGCCGAGTCACACGTTATGAGTTACAAACCTATCAAGCAATTGAGATAACATTACATAACAGTCGTAGTACGGTAGGTACCTGTTCAGCTTACCGAGGTAATAAATTATGTCTATTAAACATTATTCAATACCCTAATCACCTCGAACTGTTAAAATAATGAGAATATTATACATTATTAGCTGATAACCGTCGACTGTTTTGTAGAGTATAAATTATTATGTTTGATGAAACGACAAGACGATTACGCTATTTAAAGAAAATCACGTCTCGTACATGGTTATATATATCGTACTGATTACTCTACCACACGAGTTTCGGGTCATCGTATTCGACGACACGCAACATCCGAAATATATCGATAGGTGATAACCTACGAGTTACAACTTAATAATTTATTACAATATACAAATCAATCGTTATATTATATTATTAAGTTTATAATAATGATGAATATATAACCGATGGCTCGTCGAGTGATGCGAGAAAAGTCACGTTCAAAAGTTATCTAGTTTATATAATTAAGTTTATTTATTTATTTGGGGAAAAATTGTAAGAGTACTATATTAAAAAAGTTTTATGCGTCACGACTCAGTTGTAATGTTGTCTAACTACGGATGAGTGTCACTTACTTGAGTCAAAGACAGGCCTCGGTCGTCTGCAAATACGACTTTCTTCTTTCTCCGGATCGGACTAGACGGTTCGTTCTCGTCAGATGACGAACTCGACGACGACGATCCTATGCTGCTCTCCGAATCGGCCCTGATGACAAGACATGGTCTGCGAGGTTTGCTGGAGCTCGGCAAGTTGTTGACCAACGACTGTCTGTCGTCCGATCGAGTTGGTGAAAAGGACGATCGGCGTACCGCCAACGGTGACTGTTGCTTCTGGTTCACGACCAACCGGAAGTTCTGGTAGAGCACGGATAGTTGATCCTGTGGCGGCCCGCTGTAGATCGGTGGGCTGTGCGCCACTATGACGTCACAACACTCGGTTAACATGTCGGTGGCTGTTGTGCTGATGGCAGAGGGTGATCTACGTGGACTTTGGTACCTATAAGCGAACAAAAACAACAGCGGCAAACACATTTTATTGACGATCTTATAACACACAGAAAACACGGGTAAATAATGTAAACTATAATATGTCATCATAATATCGTAAACAATAATATATTTTAATTTATTACGACAGGCGTAATACAATTATTTTTACATGTATTAAGATATACAGTGACATATCAGTCGAAGGTACCACATATCGGATATGTGAGCACAAGCGACACACGACCAAACACCCTCTATACACATATATAGTAATATATGTTCTATATCGTGTGCGGAGACCTTAAAGTACATAGAGGCCACGCATCGGTGGCGGGCAGGCGCTGCTGCAATTTACGACCGGTAAAATGTTAATTTGTTACACCTATATAGAGTCCTGGCATTTCTAGCAAACAGAAAATTAAAAAAAAAAAATAAATAATCAATAATATTTTCACAAATACAGTAATGTTAGCAACACCAATAATTAGCGATAACACTAATATTGATTACATCGACACAATGACGTTCAACAGTACTATAAACCCGAAAAAAGTTACCCTAATTGGAGCATGCGAAAGCCGCACGTTCAAACATCTCGTGCAACTTTTCAACCCAACGACGGACACAAAAGCTCAAAAGGAATCGACTGTGATAGATATACCACACGTTTGAATAGCATCTTAAAGCATTTCTTATAGCAAACAAAAATCTTATTTTTTAGTGAAATATTTCAAAAATAAAAATATATGAAAGTAAGTAGCTCATCAAACTATCACTCATTGTCACACCAAACATCCACAGGAAATTTTTTGCCTTTAATTTATCGTAAATATATGACTAATAAGCAAAATAAATTATGTATAAAATACAAAAATGTCATTCACTTTTGTTCCATCAATCCAACAATAGGCCATGCACTATTTACATTTATACTTAATTTTAATTAGCACCAATAAAAAATAATTATTGCGCAAAAAGTTATCAGTATTGTGTTTAATTTGTTGAGCTAATCTAAAAATAATACTAATGTTATTTATATACATATTGCCTTTTTCTAGCAGGTAATAACTTAATGATAACACATAATATATCTTGTGCATACATCCGAGTGAATGTTCGTCGAACTAACGACTCAAAGGTCAAAAATAAGAAGCTATTATCAATACGAAGCAAGTTCATTTGTGTGGATGATATAATAAAACACGCTGATAACCACTTAAATTATAGATAACTTTATATGGATATATATTTAATTTACTTATATTCAATAAGTTTTATTTTTTCAGGAAAGCGTATCAAATTTTGAAGATTTTCACCAAATAAGTACCTATCTATCTGCAAAGTACAATATGTAATATATAATAATAATTAATAATATTACTTTCCTGTCCCGATATTTATCTATGTATTGGTATTTTCAAAAGGTTAACTAGAATAGATACAATAAAAATATTATTAAAATATTTTATAGCAATATATATTAACATAATTATAATATTGTTTCCAAAAAAAAAAAAAAAAACAGTTTCCTACATAGAACGAGCCATTTTAAGTCGCTAAAAAAATATGAATAATACGTACATATTTTTTTAAATACCTATTGAATGTATTATGTATAAAATATGTTTTATCTAATAGTATAAGAAACTCGTGTTCAAAACACATTTAATTATTATTTATCATTATTATTATAACATTTTAATCTATGTATAGAATATTCATTATTTTGGGTTAAAGGGTGTCCAGATAAAGGCACACAAACCTCCGTCTTGAAAATGCACGACCTAGGCTAGCTTTGTATAGCTGATGGTTTATTGATTCTATATAATTATAATTAAATAATAAGTCATATGTATGATTATAATAGATACACGTTTTTTTTTCGTGCCAACAAATATAGGTAATCAACTTAGTTATACATCACATTTAAAACATATTTTAAACGTGGTATTTTTGTTTTGTTAAAAAAATATTAAATAAAAAATGCTTTAAATTATGACGCATTTATTATATTTCAATAAGGACCTGCAGCTAAGAATCTATATATTTATATCGTATGTGAAAAGATATGTGCTCAAATAATATTATGTACCTATTTAAAGTTATTTATTTTTAATGTGTTTTCGTAAGTTATAAAAAATCATAATAAAATTCAAAAACTAAAAGATTTATATTCGGGAATGAAATATTATTTGCATCAATATAGGTGTAAGCCATCACAAGTTGGAATATCACAAGAGGTTTGTGTCAAAAAGCAAACGATATATCCGTTAAAATGGGCATGCAATGGACATGACATAGATATAATTATTATATTATAGTAATGAAACAATCAATAGTGATATGATTACCAGGTAAGATGATGCTTTCTAGGTAAAACTAGATAACTGGAAAAAATGTGGTATTATAATTTTTTTTTAATTGCAATGATATATAGCTGTCTAATGCTTAAGAGTGGAGTCTGCTTCCTTTTGTGGAGAACCGTCACGTCCGGAACCGACACCCGGTACCTGACACGCATCATGGATCTCCGATGGTGCGCGTTCATTCTACTCTATCACTATAACCGATACCAGATGACCTGTTGAAAACCGACCACGAACATTTAAAACAACGAAAATACATATCTGCACAATTATGCGGCCCTATATGTACATCAGGGCAGAGTCGGTTTTTTACTTCGACGGCACGAGGCCCGTTATCTCTCGTTGTTTCCGAGACTCGAAACGCAAAGATAAAAAAAAAAAAAACCGCTCGATTTATTAATATTGGCCAGCCACGCAATCACGTACACACAAGTTTAATGTGCCAAAAGCATCAAAAACGAGATTCTCTCATATTCTAGCTCCCACTCACACTACAAAAATCATATCGTCTGCAAGTCGGGGGGAAAACAGAGTAAAAAGTCCCCCTATAATTTTGCCCTTCGCCAAAAGATCACGGCCGAAAATAAACTCGGACCAGTGCCAGACAATATATATATATTATAAGGTCGAAAGATGACGCGCGTTTATCGAACAGTCGCCTACGTGAGGTATTTCGGCGGTCTCGGCGAGAGGACACACACATACTAAGAGATATGACAATAACTATAATAATGACGATAAAAATATATATATATCATAATTTAATTACATTAAATTGATGTCATTATTACAATATTACGATTCGTCGCCCGCGCGAACCGAACGATGCGATAAAACTACGCATTCGCGTGGGTATATGATAATCGTCGGGTACCTATACACACGGCCGTATGACCTAACCTACAGACGCGCCGAAGATTAAAATCGATATTATGCATGAATGCGTGGAATCGATTTCTAAAATTAAATCATTTTTCCCTTACTGAAATAATCTCGTGCTAACGAAACGGCGGGATTACCTGCTCGCTGCCGTTTGCGACGAGTTCCTCCCGCGGAAACGAAACGCGCGCAATAACGATTAACATATTAATATTGCGTTTTTAATGAACGACTTCGATAAAAAAATATATTTAAAAAATGTTTAAAAAAAATACTTACTGCAGTATGGTCTCCGTTTCTTCGGTCGGCGTGTGGAGTTTCTGATTGCAATACAGTTTGAATGATTTTCGGACGCGCAAGTTCAAACGACAGCAGTAATAATAATATACCTAATATAGCGGTAGTATATTATATTATATATCCGTGGGCTACTGTAGCGTTTCTGTTTTCATCAGAATGCTCAGCTCGATAATAATTAAAATAACAACGTTGATTTGGGTAACTCTCTCGTGATGCGCTTGTGGGTTTGGATTCGAAATCGAAAAAAAACAAACAAGTGAATCTAGTTTATTTTTGTTTGACGGAAAAATGTTGCGTTTTACAGAATTGTATAATATAATATTATTTAAACGAGATCAATGAACAAAAAAATAAATCACAGATGTGCAACTATTATGCATCGGACACTGATTAACCGAACCATGGCGGACGGTCGTCAGATTTTTTTTTTTTTTGGCGAGTCTCAACAGTCGTTGTGAACTTGCAGGCGTTGCGTTGTGCTACGAAGCGTCGACTGAACGTGTCGTAGTAGATATAGTCGTCGTCATCGGTCAGAACCACAGATAACGGCGATACCACCACCATAGCTTCCGCCGCCGCCTCCGCCGCCACCACCACCGCTGTTACGGACCGCGACGGGCTCTTATCTCCAACACACCCCGCCAAAAAACGGCGCCGATTTCCGATCGGACCTTTTAACAACAACCGTTTGTGCGGTGTATATGATTATTTAAGTGCGGTAATGTAATGTAATGTTGTACTGCAGCCTTTACCGTTCAGATGTTAATAACAAACACCGTCCTATTGACGGTTAGGCGGTGTAACCTGCGACTGTAATGTTATGATATAGTTATATATATATATATATAGACATATAGTTGTACACGTCATAATATTATTGTATAATTATTTATGTTACCTATTTGAATGTACACCGTTATTATTACAGATGTTTCTCAACAACTCGAAATCGTTGTCTAATGTAACGATTACAATTTTTCTACCAAAAGCCGCGAACGCCGTCCGTCTGTCACGACGTCTAATAAGCTTTCTCAGAGTCGCCGACCCATTAGGTGACAATGCGTCTGTCGAGGTTTGAAAATTAATGTATTATTGCATTATATTTACCGTAATACTCAATAATGTTGAATAATTTAAACACTGAGTAAAAAGCCTTTTTTTCTACTTTTCTCTGGAATTTATTATTATAAAAAATAAAAAAAATTTACCGTAAAATGGTTCAGTAAAAAAAAACCTTTGGGTCTATACAGGTTAACTATTCTGAATATTAATTATCCACTATTATCGTCGTGAGTGCAGTTGTAAGTACTATACTACACTCAGTACACTAATTTTCAATATATTTAATACCTGTATGGCTAAAATGCTAAATCACTTTTTACTTAAAAAGATTGCATAGACAATTTAATTTATCCTTGCAGCCTTGCAGGATATAAAGAGTTTCTACAGTGCACGATCTTGGGATGAGATTTGACTCTAAACTATCTTTCAATCACCATATACTTATTATTAGAAATAAAGCGTCTGAAAAGGTTTTTTTTTTTTAATGCATATGTCGACATTGTAGAGATGAATCTGTATTAAAAATATTATATTAAATATTTCGTTAATCTGTTCACATTTTGATTATGTCCTGGCATCTACGGTGATTCTTTTATCATAAAACACTCATTATTTCAAAAATCATTCATGTTTTTGAAAACAGTTTTTTACATAATTTCAAGTTGTTAAAAAGACAACGTTTTTATTAAAAAAATTCTATTTTTAAATATTTTTTATTCTTATATTTTTTTAAGTTTTTTACTTTTTTGAATGACAACATAGAGTTTTAATTTTATATTCCAAAGCAGAATAATTTTCTAAGTATTCTAAGAGACAAGCGGAGTAGTAGACAAACATTTTGCGGGGTAACCCCGTATCACTCCAAACCGCTTGTCTAAACTTTAAATACGTATAACTCATAAACTACTCACCCTAAATTCGATTTTTATGTATCAAAATACTCAGAAAATTATTCTGCTTTGGAATATAAAATCAAAACTATGTTGTCAAATTTTTACACTACCTCCGCAGTGTGCGTAATAAGGCTCCTCAAGAGTCCTGTCGCTGTTGTAGAGGTGCAACAGAACATGTTGTTGTATGGACCTATGTGTGTGTCATACGCGGATAGATGAACGACTCATACAAACTCCATTATGGTATTTTGTGTTTGATTTAAAAAAAAAAAAAAAAAAAATTATTTCTGACTACAAATTATATTAAATATGTTTTCCTATACTCAGGGATATATAAATATCACTAATAAATCGATGGCGTTTTAAAAGGAACTTATTAAAACGATAATGTACTAATAAAAAATTTGGTTGTGTTTCGATTTTTTAAAAAATATTATAAGATATTAGTAGTCAATTGGCATTAATTATGACAGGTCAATACCAATTTTCAACCAGATATCCTACCAATTGTTTAGGACAAAAGAAAAAACAAAATAAGTAAAACAATTAGTTAACACTATCAATTAATGCACATAACCCCGTTTTAAACAACCCTTTTCGTTTTTTTTTTTAATTTTTATATCTAGTATATACTTTAATTGTTATGTATTACCACTTATTATATAAGTATTTGGTATTTCAAATTTTAAAATATCACCTACTTTTTATTTATTATTACCACATAATAAATCTATATTCTATACTATACTATTTAATTTATTACAAAATCGAAATTAATCGTAAAAAACCTTTACAAAAATGTGACGTTTCCGGTTTATAAATTAATGTAAATTAGGGTATCGACTATCGGTGTGGTTCTGGTTCCAAAACCTAGTCTTTTCGGTACGGTTCCAGTTCCTGTCGCGAACCTACCCAATTTTGAGGTATAGACTTTAAAATGGCTCTAAAATCTTACAAATCCTTATCCCTTATCCAGTCTGTTATAAAAAAAAAAAATAAGATCGAAGTCAAAATTTCAAAAGGAGGGCTACACATGAAGTTTGCCATCCTAATCTTATTTCTGTCATGAAGAACGGGAAAATTACTTTTCAATAATTTACATAATGAGTACATGATTTACAAATAAATTGGTGACAGTGGACAACATCATGCATGACAAAATCTATATCTTAACCATAAAATCCAAAGATCTACATTTTTAGTTTGCTTTTTATAAATCTGCCTAATTTAATTAATAGAATTAATAATTTTGTGATGAAAAAAAATCAATGACAGATGTTTATATAAAAATTATAATTTTGTAACACAACTTTAAATAAACCTCGTCACTACTGCAGTATAAAGTATCTGCACCTATAAGATGAAAAATATATATATTATAAACAAAGTTCCGCTGAAAATAGTCTTAAAAGTTCGCCTCTTTAGATATAACTTTAAGTTATTGATATTAAATTTAAAGAAACACCTCTCAGCATGCCAACAATCTCTATTCTCTCGTTAAACTACTTTTTAATGTTTATTCTATCTAGTATTCTAGTATGTACCAATTGTTAATTAAAATAGTATTATTTATATAGTATAATTCAAACAAATTAAATTTAATCAATAACCAAAATAAAATATCGATTATCTATCACGTGCAATTGAAAATAATGCTAAAATATTTGTTTGTAATATTAAAAATTGGCCATTTAGATTCTATTAAATTACATTTAAATAATTAAAAATTAATGTTGTTATTCCTTTTTATCTCTAGATTTTTTTTTACTGCTAACTACATAATTTAGTGGTATTTTGAATATAATATTATATAATGTGTATACAAACCACAAAAATTGGATATCAATAATTGAATTTTGCTTTTAAATCAGTAAATATCAAAGTAAAAATATAGGCAAATACAAAACAAAACTACAATATGTATGTCGTATATGTCAAAGTATATTGAATAATTTTTATGTCATAGGAATTCATATTAATTATCGGTTTAAAACTTAAATTTTTCGATTTTATGTTCGGAATGATTTTTGTTATTATTATTATTATTATTATTTAAAATAATTTAACAATATGAAACAAATAATAAATTAACAATAAAAAGAAACGTTGGTGTATGATTAATGATAAATTGATAACATTATAATACAATTTAATACTTCTTATATGAAGAAAACTGTCCATTAATAGCGCCTATAATTCAGAACATTAAAAAATATGTATTTAAATAAATTAACATAAATATATATAATATATATATACGATTGAACTACTTGAATAAATTACTCCCAGTCATCCGAAACACATGTTCCAGAAATAATAATTTAAATCTTTTGAAATTGGCATGACTAACAAATATCAAAAATATTATTTGTTATCACAAATAATAAACATACATAAATAAGTTATATTTTTTAAATTATATACTGATATTTTTGCAAATTATATTTATATTTTAAGTTTAAATGTGTATTTAAATTAATACAATTCTAAAAAAATGAACTAAATATAATACATATATACTTTTAATATTAATACTCAATAAAAGATTCACGAATTTTCTCCGATTTCTAGTCAATAGCATGATCTAAATTCTCTATAAAATTAATCTTTGACCACAATTTTGGTTTTATGGATTTAGATTTATGTAATATTGATAATAAATAATGCATTTTTTATTATCTAAATTAACAGTGACAAGTAAACCTGAATACCGTTTAATTATAAATTAAAAATAATGTGTTTCATAGTCCAATAAGTACGAAAATATAACACAGAATATTAAATTTAAATTAAAAATTAAGTACAATAACATGTACCAAAATTAAAACAATCGGAGCATTGATTAATAGTTTAACAATGTTTTTTTTTTTTTTTTTGCTATGTAAATATTGTGTATAATCAAATTTTAGTAAAAAAAAATATTTCATTCTTCAAATTTTAAGTAAGATCTCCCCTCCACTGCAATTGCAGGGAGTTGACATTCCCAAAACTTCTCAAGTAAAATATCTAGGACTCAAACTTGACAAACGCCTAACCTGGGGCCCTCACCTAAAATCTAAACGTCAAACACTAAATAATCGTCTACACTTAATTCGACCTATACTCAAGTCAAAAATGTCAATTCACACAAAATCAATTTTATACAAGTCCCTTTTAAGGCCAATCTGGGCTTACGGCATGCAAATCTGGGACTGCGCCAAACCTTCCCAAATCCGATCAACTCAAGCCTTCCAATCAATCTCTCTCCGACTTATAGCCTCAGCTCCATGGTATATAACAAATAAAGGACTACATAAAGACCTAAAAATTGACATAGTTGACCAACTAGCCAAAAATTACTATACCAAATTTCATGCGCAACTACGACACCATCCAAATCCACTCATCTCACACCTATCGTCACACACGCTATCCGACAACCCTCCACGCCGTCTCAAAAGACGATGGTGTGAATTAATTGAGTAATCATGCTATGAAGGTTTCTGTCAATGGATAGTCTCCCTCCTCATGTAAATCATGTCATATTTAAATTATGTTAGCCTCTGCTACTTATCACATTTGCTTATTGTATAAATGATACAGATTGTAAATATATATTTATCGTACTTCGTATACAGTTATTTTTTATTTAACTCAAATTGAATACATTTATTACTACAGTGCCTTACTCAATGAAAAAATATGCTCTAAACGTTATATTTAGCAGAGCGACTCCACTGGTATTATCAATATTTATATTTATATATATTTTCAGACAACACTTCTGTTTACAATAATAATAAAAAAAGATATTTAGTAATAAATCCAGGGCTTTGCACCCGAATTAACTCAAACCCGTAACACCGCTAAACCCCCTTAAAAAATCAAACACCTATAACCAATATAATCCGAATGATTTTTTTTCAAAACACGCGAATTAAACAAAATCCGAATAAAAAATGTTGGTTACACGAAACCTGAAAAATTATGTTTTTTTACAGTCTTCGTGTATTTTTTGTAGTTAGTTCAATTTTGTAGATGATTTAACAATATTAATAATATTTACAGGAACAATTTTACAAAATAAATTATAGGTAAATTTAATAAATATTTTATTGAAACTAAAATTCGATAAATAAACCAAGTTAGGTCTAAAACAAATTATGTTGTGCATTCGTGTTATGTTTTATTGTAAATAACATAAATCATTCAAAAATTTTTATTTTGGACACCCAAACACATTTAGCACCCGAAACCCAAATAAATGATTCGGAGGCAAAGCCTATATTATAATATAGAGAGATTGTAAATTCCGCCAGAACTTAACAGGTAAAAACAAGGTCTATGGTAAATTCCGTCCGGGATAATATCCAAATAAAAAAGGTACGTGTAAACTATGCCCGAAAAAATAAATATTTTTAAACTAAGTGTTCCGTGACTGTACGACGCGACCGTGCAAATAAAAGTAACTTTAAACTTTTAAATTTCATTAAGTAATAAAATCTTCTTACTTATAACTTAAAAGTTATATTATGTAGGATGTGTTTATTAAATATCAATTTTTTTCGGGCGGAATTTACACGTATGTTTCTTTTCCTGTATTTTTTTGGGGGGCGGAATTTAAATGCGCCCATAATATAGGCCACTAATAATATCACCACAATATGTAATGCGATATCGGGAAATCGACCCAATGACATTGGTGGTAAACTGGTAACTTGTAACGTATAGGTTAGGTACCTATATAATATTATAGTGTTCCATCAATTCAATATATTAACATTTAAAACGCACGTAGGTACCTTTTACAACGTAAGGACCTATAACCACTCACGTTTCACAACCTCATATGTATCTAATCTGTGTGTTGACTTTACACCTCCAATATGCTTTTGTTATGTATGTGTGAAAGGATTCTACTCGATTATGAAACTGTGTAGCGTATTAAAAACAATACAATATACCAAAATATAAACTCTATATTTAACTGTTTCTGTTAATTTAATATGTTCGTCTCCTAATTATTACTCCAGTCACGTGGCGAATAATAAGCATCATTATCACACCATTCAGTATTTACATGACATGATCCAGCGACTATACTATCGGATACACGTGATATTATGTTATTCAAGTCATTATATAACAAGTAGCATTTTATTTAAATCCAATAACTGTTTATCGAGCTAAAACAACTATTATTATTATTATTTACAATGTTACCTAGAAATATAAATAATAATACGCAACTTTGGAATATATTATCTTATAAAAAATGTACCTACGTCACGGATAGTTAATATGTTTATAACGATTACCATTAATCATAACAATAATTTTCTTGAAATTGTATGTGAAAGTTATGTTGTTTTAGAATTTTGGCACTAATTGTGTTGTTATTTAAATATAAGTACATTAAACGGGGTAAATTTTTAACACAAGGTAATTATTACTAATAACTTTGTTTGTACTAATTTATACATTGTAACTATATCATTATAAATTGATGTTAATAATTATACGAGCATACAAATTTAAAAAAAGTAAAATATATAAATTATAATAAATATATCAAATCAATATATTTTGCATAATTATAGTCAAGATACTTAAAAAATAAAAATTATTAATTAAATTTAATATACGTTTAAATTAAATTTTTATAATAATATTATAAACGTAAAAATTTAGACTACATAATTGAATATTTAATTTCGTGATGAATTTTTAATATAATTATATAATAAAATAGATATTTTAGGTAAGTATAATGTTGACCGAGATAGTTAATAATCGGGAGAGTTCACTACTACTCGATATTAAATGCATTACTCATATCCATTTGGATATTAGAAAAATACTTCCAAAATATATATTATTTCTGTTAGAATTATTTTCAATGACAGAAGTTCTCAACCTATGTGATCAATAATCCTTAAAAATTCTCAAAAATTCGTTTATTTTTAAGCAAATATTTTTTAATTAATAATTTCTTTCTAGTCAACCATGCGGCAGTTTTCAGAGGTGCGAAATATATATACATATATATATATATATAAATTAGTTATAGGAGCTCGGGACAAGTAAAATTATTAAATATGATATTTATGTTTTCTTTACAATTATTTACAAACTCGTGTTGAATAAGATAAATATTATTATAGATTATAAAATCAAGTGTATTTCTTTATTAAAGGCACATAAATAACCCTATGGTTTTGATAGTATTTAACAATTTTTATTTCTTAATTTGCGCTATATGTGTGAAGTGAATATTGCATTTTTAATATTATGTATAGAACATTGATTTTTATATTTTTATCTAAAGCTTTCGATAACCTTAAATTATTACACAGTATTTATTGGTAAGATGTTTATAATATATATATATTATATATGTATAATTTATATTGTTTGATGTTAAAAGTAATGTTCATTCATTAAATGTGTAAATAATAATAAATGATATCTAATCTAACCATAAATAACATTTTGTATTTGACCACTCAAGATCAAGAGCTCTGATCAAAATATATTATATATATTTAAAGCCTAGGTGTTAGGTGAACTATATAGTATAGTTTTATTATTCACAGTTAATAAAGTACTGATGACTGAATGATATTTTAAAACAAGACAACATTTGTATGCTATTGTATAATATGATGTTCGGATAATTATCTAGTATTATGAAGTATTGATCAAATTTTAATTAACTAAAATTGTATGTTAATAATCACATATAAAAATAAATTATAACGTTAGTAACTATTAAATTTGTCATTTGTATAATACATAATATTAATATTATTCATGTTAAATATAAGACATTTTGAGTATTAAACATTTTAGACTCTGGGCGAAGAAATGAATGTATTTTTATTGCAACCGTGTATTTTTATTTGTGTGTCTGTTAGGTATCTAAAGATACTATTTTCAGTAAAAAAAAACGCTCTGATAATCAACTTAAATGAAAATTTATGGTAACAAATTGAATCTAAATTCATAATTTTTGGAGGTAAAAATTTAAAATTCTATGTATTTTTTAAAAGAAACGAGAGGACGAACATTTTTTAATTTTTGGATATTTTATTATTATTATTAAAATAATTTTTTGATAGATTTGCTTACCTAAAAGACAGCAGTCTTAAATTTCGATAAATACTTGTTGTTCATTCTGTTAAAAACTTAAAAATTTAGTATGAAAAGGTTTCTTGGAGTGTTTTAATATAGCAATTAAAAAAAAAAAAAAATTGAGATTTAATCTATAATAATTGTTTATAAGTGTTAAAAAAAACGAATTTTGTCTAAATAGAAAATTATTTTGTAGTTCAAATTTCAAAGAATGTTTATGATGAGAACCAAAATTAATTAAATTAACAGTACACAGAAAAGATGTATAGTATGTATAATAATTAAATGTTAATGATATAATAAATGCAATGTTCTCAGCAAAATTTAAATTAATAACCAATGATAATATTATTAATAAAATAAATTACTTGCTTTAATAGCAATATATAAAACACGCATTATGAAACATAACTCGGTAATAAAGGCTAATAGACTGCTTTTGCCCATATTTCGTATGCAATGATTTACCATTAAATTTAAATTTAACACATTCGTTACAGTAATTTACTCTATGACGAAGTTTACTAAACACACTACTATACAACAAAGCGGTTATCTACTTTCTATATTTTTTAATTATTTCACTGTTTTTTTAAATGCATTTGAATATTTAATCTTAAATATCAATAACATCATCATATACATTTATAAATGCCTTTTAAAAAGTAATTTTTAAATTCAATCATAGTGAAATCATTATATTCTATTGCTCAACAATAATCAACTACCATTAATAATAATATAAGCGTCCGTTAATAATGCCATTAATGATTATTAAGCCAAAATGTTTAACAATATAAAATAACAACTTCTGCTTTCTATAAAAACCTAAACTTATATTAGGTAAATATTCATAATACTATGGACAACGTTCTCAATTTAAATTTACATTTTTAAACATAATATATAATCATTATGTTTATGTAAGCTTTATTTATATGCACGTGTACCTATATTTATAAAATTTAGTTTACATTTAAAATAACTATGCAGATTTATGAATACAATGGAATAAGAATGGAGATCGGCTACACGAACAATGATAAGCTCGTTTGTAGATTGGTTAAAATTATTGGTACAAGGCAAATAGAGACGAAAAACATAACCAAAACAACTGGAATTATCTTGTGATTACCTTAATCACGTTTTTCGTAAGATTCGTATAGTTTGTTATTATTTATATATTATAGGAAAAAAAAAATTATTATTTATAACAAGTAGGTTATAATTTTAATATTTATATTAAAATGATATTTTATATCTAAATTAAAATGCAATCATAAAATATAAAAATATAATATTTCAAAGGCGTTAAACTATAATTGATAAAATTATATCAAAGCTGTGAATAAATTGCCATATTAATAATTGCTATTTATATAATAGAGCCATATAGGTAATAATATAATATTACAAAACTAAATATCTACACATTTCGCATTTATAAAATAATTATATAATATATTGTTATGTATAATTTATATTTTAAAACTGTATTTATCACTATTTTTAAATATATCTATGGTACAAGCTCTATTCACTAATAATATATAAAGTTCTAAAATACAATTGTTCAAATAAAAGTAATATTTATATCCTTTTTATATAATCGTATTATAAAATATTCACTATCTGATAGTTATTTGCATTAAATGTCGAAATCTCATTTTCAATCATAATACATTTCAGAAAATATTAAATAATAATAATACATCCTATCTATTTAAACACAAAATATTTTCACTTATTCGATTATAACGTTGGGTTGTTAGGTACTCAAGTCCAATGCACCGGTTACACAATTAAAAAATAAAATTTTCATACCCGCCTCCTATAACTCCAAAACTGTTTAATATTTAGGAGTCACGGGGGGGAGCTTATATCCTACTTAAAAAAGGCTTATTTAACCATCCAAAGATCAATTCATTTTTCAGAAAATCATTTTTCATTGCATAATAATTAATAATTATTTAAAATTAAATAATATGAATTTTTTTAAATTGATAAAAATTGTATTTATTAGTTTGTCACTACAACTCAACCGAAGGCAATCACGGTTAAAACTTATCACTCTATAATTATCAGCTGTTTGATATTAATTATATTTGTCAATAATGACAACTACTATTATAATTTATAATAACCGAATATAAATTCGGTTATTATAAATTATAATAGTATCTTATTTCGTGGTACACCCATTGACGTTATTTTTTTTATGCCCGTTCTCTACAATACGGAGAATTAAACACGACTTAAAATTCATAAAATGCTTGGTGTAGAACTTTTCTATAGTACATATAAAAAAATATATTTCTAATAATATTTCAACAGAATATTTTTTTTTAATGAGACCGTAGATTGTCTTTTAAAAATAAAAATAAATATACACAAAAATTATATTAAATTTATCATTTTATTTGTTTAAATAATTGTATAGTGTAATTTATTTTGTTTTTGAACGTTGTGCGGAATTACAGAACCTATACTTTTTATTTGGAAATACCTAAGTAATAATCGTTACGTTTCAAAAAAAATATTGTATAAATATTTAGTATGATTTCCAAAGAAATTTCAAAAATAAGACGAAGGGGTTATGTAGAGCAAAGCGATCCTGTTAACCATACATTTTCCAACCCCTCCCTTCTTCTCCAAGTAAAAAATTTAAATTATTACTATGAATGGCATTATTTTAAGACAGGTCCATCCCAATAGGTACGTATTCGAATAATTTCATTTAAAGATTTGAGTTGTCAATTAATGATTAATTTCAAAATTTCTAATTGATATTTAATTTATATAGCAAATATACATTTAATTGTAATACCTCACATATCATAATATACACCTATAACTAGATAAAAATATAATATTGGCATTTAATAGATATTAATACTTCACAATATCAAGTTTTACAAGTATTATATTATATTAGCTATTTAACTCTGCACATACTGTTACTTATCGCTTTTTTTACGATTTACAAAAGGTCAAGCACCTGAACTATTTTTAAGCCCTAGGTTATCATAAACATTCTGGACAGTAATATTTAAAAAACAAAATGGCAAACAAACACATTATCGTTTTTAGCTTAATTATTACCAATAAAAACTATACTTATAGAAAAAAAAATCGTACTAATCCGTAATGTATATAATAAATAAAAAACGAAAACTGTCGATATAAAAAACTTGCATTTTTATTTTTCAATATGGATTATCCGTAAAAAAAAATAATCGAAATAAAATAGTAAAATAAGTTGGATAATAATATTCGAAATTATATGAATAATTGTTAATTATCGATCATCAATAAACAATTAAATTACTTTGGTTCCACTAATTGTAATCGTTTGTAAATACATTTTACAGACAGCGTTTGTCTGTTACCTATTTGTTTTAATAATAAATAATAATAATAAAATGTTTTGGTGTATTATTTTCAATTTTCTTCGGTTTTAACGCCCGCAGAGCTAAACGTCGTAAATGCGTAATATTTTCTATAAAACACGTCTTATATTTTGCGTTTGTTAAACTAATTCATGACGTTATAGTAATCGGAACACCGCGGGCAGCTCAATTCCACAATATAACGTGATAAGAGACGATGAAATTAATAATAACAGTGTAAAAACTATAGGAACGAAGATTTCATAATTAATTAACGCCTAGCGGACTGTTGGATTTTTATTATTGATGCAAAATCAATATAAATTCATTATACTTTATACTTTATTATAGTATTATACTATTAAGTCTATTACTTAATTAATTTAGTACAGCTTATACGTCATAATATTAAAACGTGCATAATTTATTGTTATAATGTGGAAGGTGGAATAATATATTTAAATCGGTACTTTCAATGAGCGTAGTCTGTTTGCAGGGCGAATCGACCCCAAAGTCTCAGAATGTGGTCTGTTTGGGACGTTTGGGTGAGTGTTCATTCCGCCAAAAATACCGTTTGGGCGGATAAGTACAAATAGGTTTATTGATAAATTAATTATTGTATAGTAATGAACATTTTTCGTTGCAAAATTAAAAATAATTAAATAAAAACAATTACAATATAGGTATATTATTATACATAATTAATAATGAAATTTGAGTTAAAAACAATATTGGTATTTATGTCCCATAATATTATTGTAATAATAAAATGAGCATTTTTTTTATTTATTTAAAATATAATAATTTACAATTTGTGTAAACTAAATACAAAACGTATACAATAAGTAAATGTGCTACGAGGGAAGCGTGGGTGGGGAGGTTATATTCAGAGGCTGTACCCCAGAATAAGTAATGTACTCACAGTCAAAAATGAATACAATTAAATAACGTAAAATATACATAACTAATAATTAATAGTGGACCATGACTTTAAAAATACATTGGTATAGTAGTAAAATTGTAGTATAATAATTTAATAAAAAAAAAAGAATTACGTATCAAAATACAATATGCTGTGATCACATACACAGGTAAAAATAATTTCGCCAAAACAGTAGTATAAACGAGAGTCGCTCGACCGGAATATTAATTTTTAGTCAAAATTATTTCTCTCGCCCAGACAACTACCGACATTTTGAATGTATGGAACTTCCAGTAACTTTCTAGTGTCGGATTGGCCAGATATCGGCCTACCGAGTTTTAGAATTTCTAACGTTCGATTACAGCTACAGTCACTGTACGATTTAAATAATTCAAGTCAATTCAATTATATTTTCTATCAATGTTTGTACTAATTGATCACAAAAAATTAAGTACGACCAAACACTCAAAACCAACCCATATTTTGAGCAGCCCACCAAATTTCACTCGGTATAGCTCGCCAGACCAATCCGGCCCTATAATGGAAGATAGAACACATTTTATACCTACCTATAATATTATCTAGTCTTATAAAATAAATGTTATTTTAATAATATAAAAGCAAAAAATAGGTACGACGTGGTAAAAACTAGCAGTAGAGCAATTTGTGTCACGAACCCGTGGGAAATTTCAAATACATTTCCAAAATATGTGTTCAATAAACACTGTTTATGGCTCTTGAACCGGTCTAGTCGTATTTTTAATTTTTATATATTTTTTATTATACACCCAATACAAATATCAAACCGCATATAAAGCCATATTATATTCACCGTTGAAATAGATGTAAATTATATTGACCTTAATATTCACTTTATTTAATTACCTAGCATTGGCCTATTAAGCTCAAGTACCTACTTATTATTATTGTATATTAATGCATTTTTATTATTTACAATACAAAATATATTCAAATTACCATTGATAGTTTTATTTTTACTTGTTTGAGAAGTAGAATGAACTTTTTGTAACTATTAATACTATTAAAAAAGTAAATAACTTCTTTTATAATCAATATATTATCATATCTACCTACGTGATCTAGTCAAATTTCTTTGATAATAATATATTGAAGTATCTTCATAACTAGGTACATACCTGTACTTTAAACATTTAAACATTTTTGTATTTTTTTTTTTATATACTTTTAACATTTAATCATAACTTATTATCCATTTACCATTTTTAGTAGCTATCTATATTATAAAATAATAGGTACTATGTATTAATCCGTACGTTTAAATGATATAATTTCAATTGTATTTTTATAGTTTATTACCTTAAATACATTAATGTGATACTGATAATAATAATGAAAATTAATATATCATGATAATCAATATAAATTGATAATATTGAAACCAAATAGTGTTTGATAAATAAGTACCTAAGCACTAATAATAGTATATTTTATAATGTATAACATAGTCTGTACCTATTCCGGGGTCATGTAACCAAATTTATATTAAACAAGTATTTGCCTAAATTTTGTATCTGAACATTTAAAAAAAAATTTTACTAATAAATATTAAATATTAATAAAAAATATACATTAATTCATTTTACACAAAATAAATCAATTTATCAATTTAATAGTTGTTTTTTTTGTAGTCACTATTTAACTTTCAACTACAGCTGTTTCGGGCATTAGGTAATTACATAACACAAAGAAAACATGTGACTTGTTTCTTATTCACGTGAATAATAAATAAAACAAAATTGAAAATAATAGCAGAACTCTATGGCTAAACTAAAAATTGTTGTAATTATCTTTTATACGAGTATCTACTATAACAGGGGTCTCCAAACTTTTTTATTCGAGGGCCACAAAAAATATCAAATGCTCTTAGTGGGCCAAAAGTTTATTAACACATATAATTTTTAATTTTCTATAGAATAATCTATATTTTATTTACCGTCTAATGGGTGCTGTGGGCCGGTTAAAACTTGTTCACGGGCCGTAGTTTGGAGACCCCTGTACTATAACATAAAAACTTCAGATAATTAAATGAAACAGATTTTCATGTTTGTTATTTTATTTTTTTGCCTTTTTCTTAGATAGTTACAATTCGCATCTTGAAAATATTATCATTAATCATTATATTATAAAAAGTAATTTTTCGTGAAAAAAATTATAACAATACATTAATTAACAGTGGCGGTGCTAACTTTTTGAGTCTTTAAAGCATATTGTATATTTTAAATATTTTACAACCGCCCCTTCATTGAAACAAAATAAACCGCAGGTGGGCTTCGCTTCCCGCACCACTCCAATTATAAATTTCTGAATATGATGTAATTATTAACTAACTATATATTATAAGATAAAACAAAACTAAATAACAACGACAACAAACAAATTTGGACACAGTAATTTAGTAGCATATTCGAATAATCGATTATATTAACTACAATACGAGTATTTGTCATTATATATTAGTGTTGAGGTCTTTCGATTAGACAACAGCCCAGATCCAGCCACCCACCCGCTCACATATTAAGATACGAAGAAATTGCTTCAAATAATCCTAAATCCCATTGCCATTGATAATTAATAAATAAAAAACGAAAAAGTGTGCCATAAAAATCTCGTCCACTCATATTGGCCACCGACTACGTGACTTTAAATAAGCATATATCACAGTAATGGTCTCGGTAAATAAATAATTTTGGTGAATTCAATATTTACTTGGTAAATATTAATACAATTATCATTAATAATAAATAAATAGCTATAAATAATGATCAACAAATACATTTGTTTTTTAATCTTTAAAAATTAATATTTACTGAACATTAATTAAATTATAGTTGATTACTTGGGTGGAACCGTAGAAAGATTTGTTTGACTTTTCTAACATCGAATTTCAGTAACCCAACCTTTTAGTTTTAACTATCCAAATATTAACGGTACTCATACACAATATTATTCTACATGCATTGTTCATGGATCATAGGAATTATCATCATACTAATATGCGCAGTGTAGTCGTCAGTGCTTTAGTCGTAAAAATGCGCAGGGTATACTTTATAAGTATATAACTCAATATAAGTCATAACCATACCGTCATTAGGAATAAGTGTAATGTCCTCAAGTGTGTTAGATTAGGTTAGGTTTTGAGAGTATACACTATACGGTCATAACCGGAAGATATTGTACGGTGTTTATTCGTGATGACCAAAAGATCTACAGCCCTGGTAGTAATGTACTATATATTCGCGTACCATAATGATCTTTATGTGATTAAGACATTGAAAGCAAAAAAACCGTAAATATCAAAATATCAAGTACCAGAACCAGACTATTCCAGAACGTTAGCGAGTTTCAAAATATTTCTGATTATTCACAAACAATTTATTGGAAAAAAATGTAATTACGTAGAACTTTAGAAAAACGTTCAAGTGGATACAGGTCATTCAATTGATTTTCCACTCGTATAATGTGTGTGTGTTTAAAGTTCACAATACCTTCATCTCGTGTAAATACATTATTGTACATAAAGTTGGTATTTTGACGTCATCCGCCAACACCTGCAGCAAATGCTCATTATTATTAATAATAATAATTACTATTTAAAAAAAAAAAAAAAAAAACAGATTAGCAATTAAATACAAATCGTTGGTTAATCATAAAACACAACTGATCAATAATTTAAATAAGGCTTCTTAACTCCTACTAAGCTTGCAATATTTAGTTCTTCGATGTTGTATAATTTGAGTGTACTTATTACGCAGTAGTGCAGTACTACAGTGATCGCCGTATAGTCACTTAGATTCTGGACAAAATAGATACCATAAACTGATGTACAATATTCTAAACGGAAATTAAAGTACAGCTGGTCTATGCTTACATACTTTTCGATAACAATATGCGATCATTAACATCGTCTTTATTATAAGACTATATTTGTATATTATATTGTACGACTACAATGTATCATTATTTATTTGTTTATTAAAACACTTATGACATGATATCATATTATTGATGTTGTATCATCGCGGTCCAGAATAATATTATAGTACTCGTAGAAAATAAGTATAGCAAATACACCTTTCAAAGGATTTGTTTTCAATTCAACTGGATGTCTGGACGTTTTATTTATTATCTACGATAGCGTGCGCAACAGTGCTCGAATTGGGAAAAATTAAGTAGAGGAGCTCAATCCAACGATTTAAAAACTGCGTTCCAAGTGCACAATTACTTAACACAGACCCGTGGGGGATTTCCCCCCCCCCCCCTTGACAACCGTACTTATATTTTGAATACCACTTTTCAGCAACACAGATATTTTAATTCTACCTTCATACTAGTCCACAGAATAGATATGTACAATAAATTATAGGCAAAGAACAGTTTGATATTATAATTAATTAATAAGCAAACTAAAAAATATATATATATAAGGCCATAGAAGTGATAATAATAATAATCTTATATAATAAATTATTATCAAAAATAATTTTGATACTGAAAATTGTAAAATTAATTTTATTATAAATTGAAATCCACATTTTAATAAAAATTATTTTGGACATAAGTTTGTGCCATCCTCCCCCCGTTCCTGTGAAAAAATAAAGTTGGGGTACGCAAAAAAAATAAATAAATAGGTGGGGAGCTCTGTCCCACTGCGCACTCCCCCAATTTATTCGAGCACTATTTTTATCACGACGGTAGCACACTGTGCAATTTAACAAAATTACCTGTGTTAGATATTGAACGTATAGCGAATAAAATCAAATAATTTATCGAACCACGTATATAACCTTGGCCCTTAGGCTTGCTAATATAACACTGTAGTTCGGCGATTCGCATGGCATATCCATTTGTCTAAATATTATCTCAAAGCAATTTCAAAATATTCGTTTTAATTTTTAATTAATTTTTATTTAAGCATAATATAAAATCAAATTCTTAATAATAATTGTAATAATAACACAAAATAAAACCAAGATGTGTGAAATCTTCAAAAATATTATTCTCTATAATTTTAGTAATTAGTGATTTTACTCTAAGACTAGTATATAAAATCATAAAATAAAAACGATTTCACGCGAAAGACTTTTATTTGTTGTGTGTGGGTCTGAGAGAAAAAAACAAATAATACACTGATATCCTATATAATCATTAGTTGTTTGTATTTATTAATTTATTTCAATATTTGTACACAGATTAGCTTAAATAATTGCCAAAGGAGTATATGTTTAATTAAATTGAAATGTTTGTCGATCATAATATATATATACATACATTTTATGTTATTAACGTTATAAAATAATGAACAGTCTGCTACGTTATAACATTCGTTTTGCATTATTGTATCTACGCATATTATACATCTGTTATAAAGAATACATACACGAGAAAAAAATGAGTAACCATTTTAATTCATAATTTATATTTATCAATAAATTGTTTAATACTTCTTGGTACCTTTAATTAATTTCTTTGACTTGTGCGCACTTCTTATGAGCAGTTGAACCCAAAAATATTTCTGAACTGTGACTGACGTCACTACCAATCGATTTTTTATTATATTATTATTATTATTATTATTGTTTGTACCTATAGAATTAATTTTACGTTTTGCGTGGTAACTACACATTTTACAGAGTTTATAAACGAATAGATTTGAATGAAACTCTGATTACACAAATCAATCTAATGCAATTTCTATAGTATTAGTTTAGTTAATATCATGTATCTATGATGTTATTTATACGTAAATGCAATTATTGTGTATAATTACTAATAAGTAATAACTAACCGATTGTACGTTAGAAATCAAAATAAAGCATTACTTAATACCTATATAGACGTACGGCATAAGGTACTTTCACAATCAAAACAAATTTGATTAAAAAGAATCGGAAAATCTGATTGAAATAATATCGAACGATAAGCATAATAAACGCGCATTTAAAATTATTTACATAATAACCAATATAAATATTGTTAACGCAAATGTTCAACCGTTTTATGAAGACGTTTAATAACAAAATATTATAAAATATAATATAGAAATGCGTGTTACTTTATATCAACGATTAATTAATTTATATAAATTTAATACAGAAAAATAATTCAAACACGAAAATATTTTTCTCTTCATTGAATGTCAATACTTTTATGAAAAACTCAAATGTTTCAAATCAGCGTAAAAACATAATTTATTCTTACTTAGTACTGGTATATATGTGTGTGTGTGTGTGTGTGTGTATTTTTTTTACAGCTCTACATTTTAGGTAATTATTGAACTCTTTGGGCCAATCGTTTTACTGTATACCTCAAAAACAATAAATCAGATAACCCAACATTAAGGAATATATTTTATTTTGTCAGATCTTGGTTCAAACTATAATGAATGTAAGTCTAATGATCTAACCTTCAATTTTTAATATATTTTTTATTATAGTTTCACAATCAACAATTTATTTGTATACGCGTTTTTAATTTTTAGTAACATCAATTTATTTTTATTTTTCCATATCGGCATATTATATTTTTGTACCTATACATACTTCTTTGTCATTAAGTCACACATTACACTAATTCTTAACCATATACCTATAAGTTATAACATATACTCACTATCATGATGTCTCGGAATTAACCCTTTATAATTCGTTATCTGTCATAAATACATTATACCTACTGACAATCCATTAATCGTCCTTTGTAGGATTAAGCCATCTAAGAAACGCCGTAATTATTTGTTCTCGTCGTCAGACGGTTAATCTAACCTCACTCGTACAAATCTATTAATTCTCTTTTGTACCTACCCTTCAAACCATCGAAATAAAATATACAACAGTTCGGCTTAATTGTCGTCCACTATAAATATACAACGAAATCTTTTTGGATTCAATCATATCATTAAATTAGTTAACAACATTATTTTCTAAATTGGTATTAGAAATCATATTTCATTGTATAACGCTACTAATTTTGTAATTCAAAATATTTCAACATTGTTTGGTAATGAAGTATAATTACATATTTTATATTACACGCCTACTTAATAATTGCAGATACATATGTTAAATACAAAGTCTCAAATAAATATACCACTTTTTAAAAACACATTATCAAAATAGTTGAATAATCATATTTTTTTTAGTTATAAAAATATACATTTTAATATGTTATTATACCCACATAATAAAATAAGATAAAGTTCAGTACAAAAAGTCAAGGTGATATTATGTCTTGCAGTGTAGTTATAATAATTATTATTCCTAATAAACTTATAATGGGTGAGTTCTGTTTTATTTAAATTGCTCCAGTAAATACTTCAATACCTAATGCAAAAGAGTATCATATTATAGTTCTTATTATATTATCGTAACTTAAACAATTATTATTCTATACACAATTAGTTGTGCGTATTATAGCTAAAAAAAATTAAGCTTAAAATATGTATGTTTATTAATAAAAAAAAATTATAATAAAAGCGCCAATAATTTATCGATATATTCATATTGACGAATACTGTTCAGTTATAGAAGTAAAACAATACTAGTTTTGTGTTGCAGGAAATACTTATTTTATTTTTATTTGTACATTTTCAGCGTATATGTCTTGTTGTCAAAATCATTAAGTCGTTTTTTATAAATTATGCATTGACTATAAAAATAGTGAACTTTGCAGCGTATTGCAAAATGTAGGTACTTCATCAATTATTACTGACTCGACATAATGATATCTATAAACTGTTTTTACTAGTTTTAAATCAAATTGTCATACAATTGTTTGCGTTCACGGTTGGTATCTAACAAATGTACAATTTTGTCAAAACTATTAAAGTAGATCACATAGATAACTTGTTCGGATTTTCAATATATTTCAAAAATAACACTGAAAAATTAAATTATGTTGTAACAATTTTTTTTAAATATATATTTTACAAAGGGCCCCATTATATTTTATTTCAATCGGTTCAAAAGTAGGATTTTTTCTTAAAATCACATTGTTTTATTTCATCGGTTATGAATTTTATCTCCGCAGTGTGATAGTATATGCAAATGTCTAAGTTGATTTATTAGAAAGAAAAGAACTCTTTTTAAGTTTTTTTAAAAAGAAATTTGTATATTTATTTCAATAGTTTATATTTAAAAATTTAATCAAGTACAAATATTTAACACATTTTTAATGATCACAAAAGTATGTGGTGTACTTATATTAAACTACATGCAAGCGAGATGAAAACCCTCGAACAAAACACATGGATAAAAGTTATTTCTTTCGTGAAAAATAATTTGTCATGACATGGCCACCTGACCAATACCAATCAACTATATTTTATAACAAAATTATACACAAAATCTACGAAAATATTATTTTTTTATTTATATTTTTATAACATTATACATCTATAGCATCTAGGTAACGTACAATTTCGTAACTATTTATTACCTATAGTTATTATTTATTTACGATATCAGCAATGTTGTTTAATCGACTATTTAGCTATGCTGAATCGCCTAGTATTAGTACACAGAAGCTTATTAAAATTCCCATATGTTATGTATTTAGTACAAGTTTTATATCACTTTACAAATGTAAAACGTTTACCAATGCTATTTATTTATTTATTTTTATTTTATTTTTTTTAGATCATTATAGTTTATCAACTATTTTTTGGTTTTCAAACAATGTACTCGAGGTCGTATTTATTAGGCACCTATTTTATCTAAGTACCATAAACTATTAATGAACCAGATAGCTTCACCAAATAGTTTATTAAAAGGATCTTATTACTGATTATTAATAAAACAACTACTATTGGAATACGTGATTTAATCATGCATAATTATAGTTCCTTTTTATTTGTACACGAGCGCATTAAGTTAATAATGTTTTATATTATTGCAATTTAATGCACTAACAATTTAAATGCATTTTGATAATGGTAATCATCGATAGTTGGATTTATTCCGTACAGGGATAGCGCCATCGTATAAATTAAAAGAATCTAATTAAATAGGTAATAATGTTTTATTCATATTATGCGTGAATTAATTATATTTTGAATTTTATTCCAATAACATAAGATACGATTTGATTTTTCACTGATTAAATAAAAAATATTGTACGCCAAACTATTAAACTAATTATATTATAGATTTTGAAATGAAAGATAAATACCTACTAATGTTTACATTATCGTTTCTGAGAGAAGAAATTGTTTTTATATTTGTGTTGTTTTTTTGTTAAACATTTGTAAGGTGGTAAATACGACTTTTAGGTAAAAATACCTAGTCCAAAGTTCTTTATATATCTTCAGACTTTCTGTTGGTAATAGTTTATAAAAACATCGTTATTTCAAACTAAATATTCAAATTTATATTATTATATTTATATAATAACCAGGGAAAATCGACATTTTTACCAATTCATTATTTTACTGTTTTTTATAATAATTATATGATGTATATTGTAATTTTCTAAACAATGTATTATGCTATGTAACAAGAGTAATTAAATAGTGTTCCATTAAAATTAAATTATTTTAAGATTCTTATTATTTTTAACTTGATATTTGATATTTTCCTTACTTTCTCTGATTAAATGTGTACATCAAATGTTAATAGAATTTTTGAATTCTTAACATGTTTTTCCAAAAATATTAAATGGTAACTCCCCCTTTATAATAGTATTATTATAGCCTTAAACGTACGAACAATGTTAAATTTATTTGAAATTTAAAATAATTTCGATACAACCTAGTTAGCTTGGTGCTGAAGGAGCCATCATACTTTTATTATTAATTATTAAATTTATTGTAATTTTTAATACATATAATATTTTCTTCAATAATAATAATAAAAAAATTACTGTATAAAAATAATGTATAAGTATCTATATTAGATTTAAATATTTGTTTTCACTTGTGTATCTTAGATAAAAATTGATATTTGTTTACATTTAAATCAACAATATTTTTTTCAGATAAAATATATATTTAATCAATAAAATTTAATTGCCTACGTCACAACGACTATAAAAACGTAGGCGTTTGATTTAATTACATTAAATAATATCTAAATCATCTATAAAATATAAGTTATTAAAATAAATATATAAATAAAATGTTAGTATACCACCTATGTAACCAAGGTGAATGATCTTAATACATGAATTGTAAATTCACATTATTTGAGACAAATCATTTAATTTCTCAATGCAATTTTACAATTATTACATTGTCTGTAAAATAATATATAAATACTATATTGCAAAGATATCTCCTATCAAAATTTAATTAATATAGTTTTAATGATCATAATTTAAAAATTATTATTTTATTAACTTAATATGTTTATGAAGTACATAAAAGTTAAAACTTTACATAAAATAAAAGATATAGGCAAAATTCATTTTTGATTTAAAAAATTTATAATAGTGCAATTAAAATATTTTTTATTAAAAAAAGCTGATATTTTATACTTAAAATATGGGTATATTCGTATACAATTTTAGTATTTCTGTCATACTTCACATACGTTATTTTTTATAAATTGAATAATTTATACAATTATACATAAATAATATACTAAATTAAATGTGTTCGATTTTGAACAAAAAAAAAATAAAAATATTTTAACAAGACCTATAAAAGACATATTATTATGAATCTTTACATAAAATTGTTTATTTATTTTATATTCAGTTTGAAAATATAAAATATAAAAATATGTTTATATAAATATAGGCAATAATATTACAAGTATTAAGTGAGTACGCCCTAAAATCTGACTAACACGCAGTCTTAAATCGATAAACCGTACATTTACTATTATTAATTATTATTATTGATAACGACAATTGAATAATAAGTACCTACAACCATATACATAATCATATTTCATATAATTTTAAAATAAACCTATTGTAGTTTTAACAACAACTAATAAAATACGCAAGTGGTGCCAAATTTGTTCTCAATTAACACTTATATTATCATATCGAGTTTTGCTATAATTTTTCAGATAAGAATTCTATAAATCTATTTATCAGAATATTTGTATGTCTACGGACTATGGTAATACATTAATAACATTGACTTATTTATTTTTTTTTATGTAAATCAAAATAAATCTAAATTTGAATAAGACCATTAAAAATGTAACTAATTTTACATACAAGTGATACTTAAAAAGTTCATCATTTCATAGCTAAATGCAAATAATATTGCATTTATTGAACAGTACATACGTATTAAATTTATTAACATAAAAACTAATATTCAAACTTTTATTGATTTAATATTTTGTATACAAGTTCATACGGTTTATGACGTTTATATGTACAATCAAAAATGCACTGTTTTTAAGAAAATTTTAATAAATAGGTAGTTTTTCACATATAACCTTTATAAACAAAATAAAAAACCCCAAAGTTTCCTTTCAATACAAAGTTCTTAATGTATAAATTGTAAAGTAAAATTTGATTTACATGTATAGCTTGTACAATACCAATATAATTTTAATTTCATATTCGTGAGACCTCAAAATCAATGATTTAAACAAGTAGTAAACCTATAATAAGTAGGTACCTACTAGAAATGCGTCAATAGGTACTGATTAATAAGTGTTCATACAAATAATCTGCTACTTCATAATTTTAAGCTAATATTTTTTGTAAACAAAAAAAAATTTAATGATGATATCTTTTTTGAAGCCTTTCAAAATTAAGTATTAAACTCGTAAATTATTCCGTCGACGTTATCTAAAACTACTTATTACAAACAAATTATAAAATACAATAATAAAACATAATACGTTTATTAGCAATTAAAATAAATTACTAATTAGTATACAATTTTTTACAATTTTTTACTATATGATAATTTACCCAAATCATATATTTTATCTTTGAATGCAACCAAGTAATAAGTTTATGTTTTAATGTTAAATTAAAATTGAAGATGTATGAATTTTTATTTTTATTTTTATTCAAGTTATACCTATAAAATTTATATTGTTAGTTATAACATATATTTAGTATATTATAAGACCATATCTTATACATTTAATTTATCTTAATTATGTTTTACTCAATCGAAGTTACTGATGTTGTATATGTTGGTGCATACTTCCGCACAGATTATTCAATAAATACATTTATATCTTACAACAATAGCGCATACAGATCTGTAAAAAATCTACTGTCAGCAATATATTTCAGATCAGTATAATTTTAATTCGTTCACATTTCTTAAAACTTTCTCGTTAATAATAATATACCATAAATATAAAAAAAAATATAAAATAGTAAATAATAGATATAAATATAATAATTTATAATGACACTTATCTATACACCAATATGTATGACGATAGTCCAGATTTTATTAAGCTAGGTATATTATATACCTATACACCTAGATATTATTATTATAATAATAATAAACCTGTGGAAAAATGAGAAATACTCTATGTGGCTCATCGGTTTTGGAGCCGGTTCAATGATTATTATCCAATATTGCAAAAGTATAATTATAAATTCAACAAAGTGTATATTATGTCAAAAATATCCATATTTCATTGTATCTATTCTATCATTCGTTTTTTAGTTGGTGAACAAACAAAAATATACTTTAAGACCCTTAAGTAGTTAATTACAATAATTACATCAAAATAACCTGATCAGTATACTTCTTAGTTTATATTTTATTTTTTAGTTTTATACATTTTTAAACACCAAAAGTTCACTTTCAATACTCACCTAAATTATTTATGGTATAATTATTATTCATCGATATAGGAATGAGTGTTCCTAATAGCTATTTTCAAGGTTTATGATAAAATAGCTCTTATAATTCGGATACTTTGGAGAGCTATAGCTAATTTTTACATTTCTTGTGTTGGGTATTTTCAGTCCACCGCCTGATCATTAGACTAATGTATTCATAAAGTTTTTTTTTTATTTATGAAGAGTATATCTCCCGAAGTACAACGATCAACTATTAACTATCTGCATTATAGTTAATGGACATCCATTTATTAAATAAGGTTAAGTTTATGTCAAAACACTTAAAACAAGAATCGTTTATTTGTATATTTTTTTTTCTTAATATTGAGTTTTTCTGATCGACATTATATTATATTACTACAAAATCAAATGAATCAATTTTAAAATAATATAACTATATGTTATATTTGATTATTTACAGACTACGAAACTAATAAATCCGCTACAACCACAAACGTAAATCTTATTATAGACCCGGTATATAATATATCATATTTTATTGTTGTAGGTAAGAGTAATATTAATTTTTAAAATCTCATATAACAAGTTTCTTACTCAGGTTCAAAAACGCTTGTGCGCAGTGTCACAAATATTTATTTTTCGATCACGCGTGCCGTCACGAACTATAAAATGTGAATACACGAGAAATTAAAATAATTTATAAATAAGCAATTACGATATAGTATACGTCTATACATAGTACATTCAATAAGTATTAAGATTTTCTGTTGTGCCTTATGTCCTGCAGCTAGTGACAATTAATGATCAGTAAATATTGATAATTTTTTTTTTTTAATTGTGATAACATAAACAAAATTATGTGAATAACAATAACGTTTAGATTTCACCTTCAACAATCGTGTAAGCACAATTAAAACACATTCGTGCCGTGGAATTTAAACCTTAAATAAATAGGTAAGTACAACCAGTATAATTATTATTGTACTCTAAACTACATTGGGATAATAAAACACGCTTAAAACGAATCGATTTTGGCCGGAAATGTAGTAAGTTGTTATCATATCGCCAAATGCCATAAAATAAACCTATCTAAATAATTTTAATATTATGAATCTATTCGAAAAATATTCACTAGTATTTTTACATATTTTTACGATGTGTTTAGTTCAAGCTTCGCGCGTGGCCAATAAAATAAAGGCTAACCGTAATGAAAATTTATATTATAATCTGCTTTCTATATAACTATATAAGCGCAAACGCAATACTATATAGATATCTATATTGTATTATATAGATATATATGCGCAATACACATATATTATCGCCGAAACTTACCATAGCCATGGCCTATGGCTATTGGCCCACGGATGTATAAGTCGAATAACAGGAAGATAACTAACATTTAGATAAAATTTTATTTCCATATAGTCACTTCACACATTGATTTCGGGTTTATTTATATTTTTGTTTTGTCTTTATCGGATATAGGGCATGATGTGTTATAGTTAAGCGTTAAAGAAATAAATAAATAAAAAGAAAAAAATATTATATTGCATAAATTCGGTTAGATTTTGTGAAATAAAAGCGTTTGTAACTATATACCTAATTGTTTAAAATTACCCTGTTGATTGATAACACATTTTTTTTTTAAATATATTAATTTATTTGATATTTTTTCAATTTTGTATAAACTATAAATTATTAGTTTTTTTCTTTACACGTCGAAACACACAACGTCTACACAAAATTTGGGCACTTTTTTCCACTTAACAATATTATACATATGAACTATGAAGCAGTAAAATATACGACCCAACCCGCCGGACAAAACACGAGGTCGTGAATATTATGTTTTTCTTTCACGCGTTTTTCTCGCGTATAAATCCGTCTTGCAAGTAATTCATCTCGGTCACGATATGTCTAAACATATATCATATTATAACATAATATATATTATATATCTCGATATAATGTATAATATTATATTATGTGTAATAATAAGTATATACTGAAACCATTTGATAGTTGATATATTATGTATAATTATAACTTATAAGGGGGTTGTAATATGTTGAAGTGGTGAGATGAAAAATGTAAATTATAAAAAATGAAAATATGCCATTTTTCCGTACCCCCCACTAATACCACTGATTAATATGATGTAAGTTTTGTAAGCCTAGGTTGGTTGATATAACCACCATCACACATTCATTCACTCATCTTTATCATAAAATCCCTATGTTTTAAACAGTTTAAAATTGTTGTTGTTGGTAGGCTTATAATTCATATTGCTTTTTCACACAACATTGTATTTCGGTCCTGTCTTGGATATTCATTGAAAAGAATTTTGTAAAATAATTAAAATGTCATATTATCTCGGATTATCACAACTTGCCCGTAAAAATCGTTTCGGATACGCGAAACGCGAATAAGAAATTAAGATTATCGCATCCTGTGCGTTGGGAGGTCCGCTGCTAGTATAAAATCCTTGATTCCTTTTTCGGAATCAGGAAACAAATACGAAACCGACCTACCCATCCGTGCAGCTACACACGGCAGAGAACTATATACCTATACAGGATGATTCACTAAGCACGCTCACGCCCTTTTTTAATTTAATAATACATTTACTCAAATTCTGACTTTTTGAATTTTTAAATATACTTAACAACTATACTTTCAAAATGTTGATATTTTTTGTACAAAATTTTATCTTTTTCAAATAAGAATCCCTTATTTAACTATAAATTATTTAGTGATAATTTGTTTTAAAAAATGTTGATTCAGGTAAGTACCTAAATAAAAATTCAAACGAGCAATTTTTCAGTTATTAAAGTGTTCATATTAGAACAATTAGTCCTTAAAATGGTTTAAAAAAAATATAAGACATATATTGAATATAGAGTATTTTAGTATTTATTATACTATTGGACCATTATTATAAATTATAAATATTGATAAATTGATATAATTTGATTACATGTTAAAATCACCATAGATCCCATGATCCCAAATTCATTATCATAGACATATTATACTTATAATACAAAAAGTTAAAGAACTCAAAAACTACTCAATTAAAACTTAAAATTATGATTTTAATGCGTTGACATTTAAAAAAAAATATCTGTTATATAAATTACCGTAGAAAAAGGTGGTTTTCATTTTTCAAAAACTAAAAGATTGTATTTGCACGCAGGACACTCTTTAAGTAGTTTAAGTAGTACGAAAAATTTCAATTTTTTGAAAATATATTGTCTTCGAGTTTATAATCTATTTAAAAATTCCGATTACCATACTTCGAACAACTGCACATTATTGTTGAAGAAAAAAAGGGGTGAATGTGTTTGGAAAATCATGCTGTATATAATATTCATGTCCGGATAAAATACGCGTCCGTCATTGGTTTGGAATGGACAAGTTTTGTTTCAATACGTTTGTGTGTATTTTTTTAACACAAGACGCTAAACGAAGGCCGGTCACAGTGATACTCACGTTTAAAAACCGAAAACCCGCCGCCCGGCCATTGTGCGCGTGCTGTCGCGTGTACGGTTACATATCGTTGTAATACCTATACACATATAGTACTTATAGAGAGACATTTTCATGAATGGACGACTCGCGGCCTCCGTGTACACTTATATACAGTGGAACACGATACAACGATTTATTATTATTATTATGAAACACGAAAACGATACAACGTCGTGACCTTACGGATACGTTTTGCGCTTATCTTATTCAGCGTGTAGACCGGTGCCTATATTATGGATATATACTGCCGCTGTGACAGCAACGAGAGAAAACTAACTGGTGCAATCGAAGGTGTACGTTTTTATCAGATATAGAACGTACCGACAAACGGTCGCATACCTAAACACGCGTATAAGTAGCACTACTAGCACTTGTAATATACGTCGGTATACTCCACGATCAAACCTAAATATATCGATCATTTTTTTTTTTTTGTAAATTGTCGATTTCAGATTATTGAACAAGACACATTATATTTCAAACACTAACTACATTGTTTAAAGTAATGATGTGGTTAAGAACTCTAATGATAACATTGTTGATCCAATTCAATTAGAAACATTCGCCATATTTTGTAAATAATTTGCAAATATATATAAATTATAAATACATATTTAATACATTTTTAAAGCAAACAACGGAATAATATATTCTTATAAGATAATTATAAATACTATTAAAAACATACGCTTTTAAATTATTAGTTATAAGGTACTGTAAATTTAGCTTGGTAAAAATATTGTTTGGTCAAGTATTATGTGAATCGTAAATCATTTTGATATCTACCTAGATATTATATTATACAATATTATTGGCTAATACGATTGTTTGTAATCGTTATAGATTCAATAGATACGTTTTTAAACGAACATCTACTAAATATACATATACTATTGAAATAAACAATTTCTATATATGTATATATTATATTTATTAGTTGAAAGCATGTAATTATCTTACAGACCCGCAACAAAAATCTACGTACATGTATTAAAATATAGATTTATAGTAAAAATGCCGTTTCTATTAGTAATTGAAAAAAAGTACATATTATTAATACTTTTTAAGGATTTAATAGTATAATATTTTTATTTTTACTAGCCAGCATTATTAACATAATACATTTTGTTCCAGAATATAGTCTCAAGAAACTGATACACCCCAATTAACATTATACTTACTACGCTTCTGAAACAATATTGCTGAATTTCAATACTCACGTGACATCGTCTGTTAATATGTACTATATGAACTCTTACATTTTACAAACAATTTCACATTTGTATGCATAATAATTCAGTCAGCGAACACAACCGTCGTCATCGCATTATATAGGTCGTTGCATTGAATACGTTCACTAATCCAAGTCCTCCCGTCCCTACACACAGGAGTTGGAATTTCAGTTTATTTTTCGACTACTGACCTAGTGAACTTTAGTCCGATAAGATGTGCAAAATACAGAATGTTATTAGTTTTAAGATTTTTTATGTTGTCAGTTATCAGAAAGAAAGAAATCAAAATTGTAGATTGTTTATTTTGTATTACAAAAATATATATATTATATACATAAAAAAAAAAAAAAAATGTTTTTGTTACCGCTATCTTATGAAGATTTGGGCACGATTTTGTTCGGCAGTTTCCACTACAATTATTAACCAATGACAATCATTGAAATATCTGACAACAAAAATCCTAAGTTTGATAAAATCAAAACATGCATTGTTTTAACCTAATCTACTCAGAAATGTATATTCAAATGGCTTGACTAATCATTGCTTTAAGTTTTTAAATCAATAATATAATAATATACACTACTATCCAGTGCCAAAATGAGCTGAATGTTAAAAGTTTCCAATCACGATCCTATAACTATCAAGTTTTTATTTAATTTAAAAATTATAATTTGGAATAGTAATAAATATATGCATTTCATTTTTATACAACTGATTATATTATTATATCAAACTGAATATACCTATGTACTTGTATGTATTTAATTCTAAATACGTATTTACATAATCAATTATAAATGTATATTTTTGTATAATATCTTTTAAAGGTTCAAACTTTCAAAGGTTATTGATCTTTCAATAAAACAAATTATTTTTATTTATTATGACTAGATGAAATACCAGCTAATATTCCAAGTAAAATATTGTTGTCAACATAATTCGCCAATGAGGTATATTATGTTTTTCTTTTAATTTGAAACTAGCTATACAGCAGTTTTAACTGATAAATACAGAATGTAGTTTCAAAAATGTGTATTTTCCATCTTTCAATGAAAGTAAAAATAATTTTATATATATTAGTCTGTTTATTTTAACGTTTCTTAAACTTGATAAATTTATTTAGAATTTTCAAACATTCATTAATTTTTTTAAATTTAATTAAAATTGAATGCTATTCTAAATACATAGCAATTGGTAATTGCCTCTGAAATTTTTTTTGAACAGGAGGATGGGTCGATGGGTGGTAGTCGCTGGGTCCCTAGTTGAAAATGTGAAATGATATACTAAATAAGTAGTCAATAATGATCTAAAAAAATATAATAAGTTGTATTATATTATAATGCATTTATGCATTAATTACTTAAACATTTAAAAGATTCTTAACAGAATTATTTTTTTGAAGCCCCCCTCCTCCCCTACCTTCTGTAATAATAGTAGTGTGTAGGTACATAGGGTATCTGTAAGTTGCCTCTAGAAAAATTTTAATTCACCACGCCACTGCATAGATGCATTAGTTACATATTTTTAACATGCTTGAAAATTATATAAATGGTATTTTGGTTTTAACCTTAATAATAATTATAATAATAATTTACAAAATGTATTAAAAGCTTATTTGAGGTAAAATTCTGACATGACTATTACATGATAGTTAATACGTCATGTTACTTCGATAATAATAATTGATTAATCAATTTTATTCACCATAGGCCTTGAGTTATTAAGTAGTCAGATTGAAAACTTACACTATACTATTTATTTAACCTAGTTATAGAATGTGTTGAGAATACGACTATTTGAAATGTGTTAATTATTTTACTTTATAGGGTTATCAGCTGGTAATGGCATATTGCGATTTTTTTTTTTTATCGCGAATTTTATTTTCAAAATATTGTATATAAGCGATTGCAAAGATAATTTTAATGATGTACCATGACGTACATACAACATGACCGACCTCATTCTTATTTTATTGTCAAAAGATTTTTAAATTTTAGTGTTAGGTAGGTAACTTTAAAACAAAACAAAAAAAACCATTGTTTTTTTAATTATTTTTTGTAAATAAATATTCACCAAAACTATCGTCAATATTGTATTAATACGATATGTATGGATCGATAGTCGATACACGGTTTTTATCCACGAAATTTATCAATAATCTATCAAATTAGTTTGATTGAAAAGATTTAAATAAATAAAAAATATAAACATATTATAGAAAAAAAATACAAAATTACAATAACATAATTTTAGCTGTCAGATATTATATATTTTTTGATTTGTAAACTTACTTTGGACGTTTCGGTCGAATACTCGTCTAGGCTCTGTAAAACCTGTTTATGGTTTTAGACTTGGTGACATTATTCCGGTATTAATATAACAATAACCAACCCTGCCACAGTCGTAAGATCGTTGTCATTTAAATATTAAATAACAAAGTCAAGTTTCAAAACTTTCTATAAATTAAATATGAAATTTGAATAAATATAAATAAGAATAACCATTTTTTGCATGAGTATTATTTTTAACAACATCTAGCAACAGCGGATTATAATTAGTATTTTGTTTACTAAAAATTTTAAGCGTACACCAAAACTGCTATAATACTTCATCTTGTAATGGTAAATTTTATTTTTAGGTGCTGCAACTCAATTGTAACAGCTAGCGATCGGTTATAAACAACTTCTTATTTAGACACACTTACCTATAGTCATTATTTTTACCTAACGTTTTCAGAAATATATTTTCGCATAACTTAATGGCAATAATTATTAATAAACAACAATTTAAAAAAAAAATTATATTTTACTATTTTTTATTGTTATAATATCTGGTAAGTACCTACCATAGACTCATAAACTCAACGTTCTTTATTTTCATTTTTGTGTTAGCCTTATCCGTTAAGTCTTTTTATATCCTATAATATATTCTCATGTCTAAGTCGACTGAGATACAAATGTATGCCAAGTGACTGACCGTGTAACTTTTTATGTCAGTATAAAAACATAGTGTTTATGGACAATTTAAGTAATACAAACTTTTTTTCCCATCTCGTTGTATTGTACATGAAAGAAGATAAGAAATGTTTTTGTAAGCGTTTTTATCTTGTTAAAATAGTAGTTTTGCAGTTTGTATAGAATAAAAATTTTGGATTTTTGTTTATAAAATGTTAATGTTGTTTTGCTTTAGGTAATAATTTAGACTATAACAAAAATTATTTAAATTATTTAGGACGATAAATATTTAATATAACTAAGATACAGTTGTATCCCGTGCAACAATCGGAGGTACAAAGTAACGCGCGAATATTGCAGGGTTAATAGAATCACTTATTATAATATATTATGTATACAATATTCCACCTACAACGGAATTTGCAGTAGTGCGATGATGGATATACTACACAAAACCACAGCATGACCTCATTTTTAATTGTTGTATTAGTGAGAAGCTCTTTTAAGGTTATCCGGTTGGGAAAAAACAAAGTGTGTAAAAATAACTAATTGCATCTTATAAAAATATTAATAGGCAGTAAAAGACATACGCGTATTATACCTATATACTTGAAACTTAATTTTATTTCTATGTGTTATAAGCGTTCACGAGTGTACATATGAGTGATAAACGAGCATGCATAATATTATTAATTAGCTCGTCCGTCGGTATAACTATACCGAAGCTTGTTACAATATTATTTGCATAATTAATTTCCCACCAATGAATATTACATTTAATTAACTTATTTATCGGACACCCATAATTCTACTTGACATTATGCGACTGGTCGTTGATCGATCTATACGCGTTTTTACTGCCTTGTAAAATTGTGTGCATAGGCCATAGCTGATAATACACTATAGGGTACCTAATAATTTACGCAGTGTTCCATAAACAATGTTCAGGTTTTAAATATTTAAAAAAGTATTACACTTGTAAAATTGAAGTAGAAAACGATTAAAACTTGTAATTTATTTTTTTATTTTTTTTTATAAATATTCAATATGCCCCTCACCGACGATTTTGCGATTGCAACGATAACCAACCTTCCTAACATCAAGTGTAACTCAACAGACGACACTCTTTCTCTCAGTTCTTTGAGAGCTGTTGACTGAGGTCTCCAGGCAACCCATTGAAATTATAGACTCGCGTGCTTCATTGTGCAGCTGATAGATAGCGCTACGACCAAAACTCGGCAATCCCGCCGAGTTATGATTTGTTGTAACTCGAACATTTTCTTTATAGAACACCCTGTATTGCATAGCACTTGTGTACTTATTATAGTGTAGACATTAGACTAATGATCATTAAAATAATTCGAATTGTACAGAGAACAAACGTTTCGTAACCGGCAAATCACGCGGCACACCACGTGGTGACTTCCGATAACTCGGAACAATGTAACAAAATATACACTAACAATAACGTGGAATAAATTATCTGATTAATAATACGTTAGTTAGCCACATAGAAAAGTAACTTGAGTTTATTTAATTCAGACCGAAAACACTTTCAATTCACATGTCGATGATAATTATATAATAATACTATTTTCATGTGGGTCCATTTACCTCAAAAAAATTAATAAATCTTGACCATTTTTATCCAATTATTTTCATATTGTCGTATTAATTACATATATTTATGTTTAAATAAATAAATATATAGTTTTATTATCACATTATATTAAAATAAATCTGAAATATTCAAAAATCGGAAATAAAAAAAAATATATATATTATATTATATTATGTTATATTATTAATAATTGGAGAACAATAGACAATGGCGAAAAACAATATCTCATCATAGAGGAAAATGGCTACAAGCCTACAACCCTATTTCCACATATTTATATTTAATATTATACAATAACAATAAACTTATGATATGCAAAATTATTCAAATTATGTAAAGATCTAAAAACTTAAAGCAGAAGAGTAAAAAAAAAATATTTTCATTATGATTCTGTCTTTTTGTCCGAGTAACCACAAAATAATATATTATATATTTGTATAAATTAATTATGAGAATATTATACGCATCTAGTGTGATCCATGTTTAACCATATAATCGCGTATCAGCATTTGTATCATTTGTTTCAGCATAATTATTTATTTATCATGTTTTTATTCACAATATTTTGTTATTAATTATTATTTACAAAATAATAACTAGTCAATCGATAGAAATCATCATAAACTGTATTTGTTGAAAATAAATAAATAATATTGATTATCTAACAATTTCTTTTAACACTATAATTTTTTTTCAAATGTTGTCAACCATTCAAGCAAATAACGTTTACTTGAATGAATTTCACTAAATTCTGATTTTACTGTACGATTAGTGTTAACTTATTATTAAACTCATTAGAATTGAAATCGTGTTAATGTGATAATGTGAACAATACATTTTCATCGTCCATATTATGACGAGAATCGCATTATATAAGGATACGTCTTATCCTTTTTATGAAATGCGTGTTGATTTCACGAAAAGGTCAAAATAATGTGATAAGTGATCAGTAGACACGACGTATAAAATAAATGCCATTTGAAAATATACAAACGGTTAATACTTTAATAGGCATTGTAATAATTTTCGTTGTATGGCTCTTGTCTAAATCTTAGACGTCAGAACAAGTTATTCAAAATGGCAGCACAACTACTGTATGTAGGTACTATGTTATATTAATATTTTATATAGGTACACTTAAATTAACGATTAAGATAAAATACATTGAAATATTATTTTACTACTTCATGAAATATAAGCGTTTCACCATAATATAATGTCAGTGACCTATATTGTGTACAAATAACTGTTAGAACAACGTATATTTAAGTATTTTAGGACACCGCCCACGGTACATACAACACTGTATGACAAAAATATCCAAAGAAACAAAAATATCACGTCAGACAAACATAATGTATCTATTATGCTAATTAAAAATGCAGATTAGTATAACAATAAATATAATTAGAAAAATATCAACAATTTGTCTAATTAAAAATACTTACGAAATCAGTAATAGCGGTCTATACACTCACATATTCAATGACATTACTAACACACATATTGTGGTGAACAACGTACAGAAAAAATATCATAAAAATCTTGATAGTTTTTGTTCAGATTATTGAAATAGATATTCACAGAAAAAAAATTATTGTAATAATACATTTATAAATAAAAAAATCATAACTATAAGTAGATTAAAGTATATAAATAAAATCTTTTAAAATTAATACGTTTTATTATAGTTAACAGTTTTTTTAATAATTGTTGTACCTACGTAGGTGCCCATTATAACTAATAAAAAATAAGAATGAACAAACGAAAAGTTGAAATTATTTAAATAGTCGATCAAATAATATATATATATTTAATATAGGTATATTATAGCACTATATAATAATTATCATGGATATCCGTAATTATAAACCTACACGTGCACTGTGTAGTTCACTTTAAAGTGATTTCTATGAACGCTTAATAGCCGTTAATTCTTTTTAATCCTATGCGTCCATTATGTTTAAATAACTGCAGAAAACAAAATAACACTTCATGACTTAGCACTTAACCTTTTTACTCGTACGACCTTATCAAATGCATGCATAATGTTTTAATCAATTATTTGTACAACCAATTCCGTGTAATAAATAATATAATAAAATAGGTTTTTTATTTAAATATGAAATTATTGGTTTATTAATTATTTTATATTATTATAAAATACCTCGTGCCTACTGCTGCAGTGCTGCACAATTCGTTTTATCGTTAAATTGTAAATTACTTTTTTACTTTTTTACAAAAACAAAATTTATGGCGCACAAAACACATACTGGCATGTGATTAAAATTCAGCACAAATTACGAATCAAAATTTTAACTATAATAAATACTTAATTGTCGTCCACGTTTAAATCAACTTTAGTTTTTCTTTACTATCGCAGTTCATAACCAATTACACCCCACACTCATGCCATACGTATTATTATTATTAAGACACAATTCTAACCCTAATAACTTCTGATTGTGAGAAAATAATGTGTACACTTTTACTATTTATCATATTACTGCGTATAGATTACAAATAGGTTCATTAAAACTTGTAAATGTGTAACAAGCATAATATAACTTATAAGTACTGTTGTTGTTCTATTTTTATAATAATCGTGATATCATAACAATATTATACTGTATATAGTATTATATTATATTATTATAATATTACTTATTACTTATTAGGTACTATAAATTATCCCTTGCAGATTTATAAGGGACAATTTATAAGTATGGACGTATATCATGGTTCTACAAGCGTATTAAACACATCCGCAACAGACAATATTATTATCGCTTACAAAATATTATTTTATCTTGAGGTCACATTTTGCATTTATCAATATTAATGGAACACGTGAAACATAATGCTTAAAAACACGTAAGAACTATCTGCAGCATGTGTTTGTTATTTTCTGAATTTAATAAATCGTCAGACGAATTTAGAAATTATTATCAGAAATCATGATTTGTTGTAATTCGCATAACTAGACAAAACACTCCTATGTATTTGCCAAGATGGAAAATAAAAATAGATTAATCGTAATCAAATAACGAATGTAATATCAATATAACTATGAAACCAAAAAAAGAATATCAATATTAGATACCTATCTTACATTTCTACCTATAAGATGCTATATAAGGATCATAATATATATTCTCATTATACCTATTTGTTATGAATATATTATGATTATTGATTAGTGATAAATAAGTATTAGTAAATACGATGTATGTGATAAATAATTTATGATATTTATTCGTAATTAATTATATATAATATTATAATGTAGACTGTAGAGTATTGATTATTATAAAATATAAATACAAATTATTAATCTACAATTATAATTAAATAAAAACAAATTTATACCTACTATATAATATATTAAAATAGATATGTGCACGTAGATAATTTGAAGATATAGTGTATAGTTTCATGTAAGTATATATATTCAAACGGTAAGTAAGATTTCAATATTTAATAAGCAAAAAAAAATACTTTGATGCATAAATAAATAAATGCAAATACATTTAATTACACACTGGCATGATAATGGGCGGGCGTAGGTCGATAGGTTAATGCGCAGGTCCCTATTTAGATTGAAAATAAAGGATCATACATCATACGTTAAGGTTCGATACCCAGGTTGGAGTGAACATTTTTATATTTTTTTTCTCGTTGTTATTATATTAATCGGCTTCATATTTATGTTGAATAATTTTACTCAACATTATTTTTTATACATAATTTAATGTTAATATGTTAGATAAATGTTTCTAGGAAATGTTATTTATAACGTTTCGGAGATATTGATATGTGAGATGTCATAAATCATGTGAAACATCATCAAATTTAGATAATGGTAGTTACCACAACGCATCAAATGCGTAAAAAAATTATTGTTAATATATTTAAAAGCGATGTTTAAAAGATATATGAAAGACATCATTGCGGTAGGAATATTATATTCACAGGAATGTTAAACATATACCTGCTTGAATGAAACCGCAATTTGTGATGTTTCGTGTTCCAATAAGATATCGCGAGCTGTGAGTACTTATAAACATTACTGAAACAAAATTTGCACAGTGGAATACCTATTATATAATATACGCATATTGCACGTATATTATTTGATAATTTAGTGCTACATGTCGTGTACTTGTATGATATTCTAACAGTGAGATTTTAAAATTTAATAAGCAAACTATTTTCTTTACGGGGACAGGATACTGAAACCGGGTATAGTAAACTCGTTATACTTCGATCACTTTGATATAATAATTATTAAACTTGAAAGAAATAAACTCATCGTATATCCGTTTATATTTTATAATACCAAAAATACATTAAATGTTAAGTACAGTAAATAACTAAAATAAATATTAATAATCGGTGACTCACTGACTCCGTAAGTACTATAAAAAAAAAGTCCTACTTATTATTTTATTTGAATCAATGGTAGCCATTTTACCATAAAACCAGTATATTATTTATTATCCCGACAATGATTTTCTATGTGAGCGCCACAGCGAGTCTAAATGAAAGACTTCAAATGGATTAATTAGTTCACAGCTGATGATCGTGTTATAAAAGTTAACACAAAATAGTTTTAAATGAAATTTATTTTAAATTTTACATGAAAATTATTGTCATTTAATAAGTCATATTAATTTATATTCGTTTTTCGTAAAAACTATTTAATTTTACTATATTTACGACATATTTCTTATGCCTATCAACTACCAAGTATACAAACTTATAATCATGCTGTATACACGAGGGATTAGTAGCAAAGAACCAGCAAATCTAAGAAACCATCGCTGAACGCGTTGTAACTTGTATTTCGAGAGTCATTATTTGTACGGGGGATCCACAATAGAGTATCTTAATGGATAATCCGTTTTTTTGAGAGAGAATGTGTAGTTTACATAATGAATTCAAGTGATTTTAATGCCTTACAATATATTATTATGTCTATATTATAGGGTATATAGGCTCTATGACTCAAAGATGTCTAGACTATTTGCTAGTTCTAAGGTCGAGTATAATATAATTTTATTTAGAATTTGATAATCGTTAATTATTAGGCGATTTTTGTTTTTTTTTTTTTTTGTTCTTTTATTTGCTGCATCAAACTCCAAAAGCTATTTCAAACCACAGTCGATAATGTATTAGGTATTTTTATGTAATTATAAATTATTGAGTTTCTACCAAAATAATATTTTTTCGCATAATCTGTGATAATATTATTATCCAGTTTGACAAAATTTAATTATATATATTATAATTATAATTTAATACAATACTATACATATATATATTAAATTAACCTATTAGGTTCATAATTTCAATTTCCAATTATGACCCATCTTTCACTTTTTAATTTATTAAGTATTTGTAAAGCATCTTTTCCATAAATCTTAGTATATTTTAAAATAAATATTAGTTCTTGTTATTGTATGTAAATATATTATGTACTATTTTTGTTAAAGAGCTCAACCCGTCAAATCTATATAGAAAAAAAATATTATGTAATAAGACTTTACCACTCAGCGCTCAGTCAACAAAGAAAGACATTAAGTTATACGTGTGTGTGAAATAATATGAAAGATATGAAAGATATTATGATTTTGATTGTTTTATTCTATGGTTTATGGTTTATTTGTGACACGTGTCACTTATTAATCCTTTTTATTCATTTCGGTTGGAATATGTTTTAAATAAATTGTTTTGAACAAGTGGTTTTGTTTTGGAAGATTTTGAACATGAATATTAAAAAAAAATATAATATGAAATTGTATCGTAACTTTTTCTATGAAATTGTTTACATTATGTGTGTAGATCATAGTACCTAATACCTATATACAATGAAAATAATGGTAAATGTACACAATTTTTTTAGACTCCTTCATATACCTACTTTATAATATACCTACATTACTTAAAACTAAGTATTGCTAACCAAAATATTGTTAAGAATTTAAAAAAAAAAAAATATTAACTGTTTATAAAGCATTTTTAAAACATTACAAAAAAAAAAACATTAAAAAACGATTTAAACAAATAACACGTTTGTTTGATATTATTTTACAATAACTGTTATTTTTTCAACCCCGCTTATTATATTTTAAAACTAAAACAATAATTTTAGACCAAATGAATTTCAAGCCATTATTATTTATTATTTATTATCATCTGTTTTGAATACTTAAACGAGTGATGAGTGACCAGTTAGTAAATACATAGGTGCTACATTTTCATTTATCGAAAATATTTCGAAACTTATTTAGATATTTTTAAAATCAATATCCATTTTTAAATAGATTCATATTACAACTACGACAAAATATGACATTTATTTGGATAATTCTGATGCTTGGTCGTAAAATTAAACCAATAATATATACCATGTAAATGGTATAATTCCATAGTTTTCGAGTAATACGTTGCTAAACGTGATTGACTTGGGATTCGTTTATCGGTTTATGTATTATGGGGTTGAATGGAGCAAAACTTGTTCATACCGAGGCTAATTATGATTTATTAATAAAATGATTAGTTTATTTTGTGTAGGAGGTTCGTTTAATTTTAGTTGTCCGTATTGGAGAGAAAATGTGTGGTAGGTATAGTTTTGTTAAAAAAAAGTTAAATTGCCCATAGCTAAAAAAAATTAGAGTTATAGACCTCTTCTTTAAAGGGTTTTTTTCATGACGTGTACTATCATATTATGACGCCGGCAGGTCACTTCCCCCGGGGGACACATTGTGTAATATACGAGTATATAGTAATATCGTTTACTATACAATGTACATACCTATACGGTTATACAAGAATACTGTTTCATTTTAATTATAAATATTTTTGAACTTAATTTTAAGTACTAATTCCCTAGATGAACGTATCACGTAAAAATAAATAAGAATATTACAACAAAATACGAATCCACCAGATGAATATAATTACAAGAGAAAAAAAATCAATAGTATATTATCTCTTCGCCGTTAATGATATACGGATGTCACATGACGACCATACACACACATACACATATGTGTATATACCTACTATATACATACACAAACACAGCAATGATAAAATTGGTAACGACGATTCACGAGATAAAACATTATATCATTCTATATTAGGTATATAACTATATAAGAGTATAAGACAATAATTTCCGAACGACGAAAAGTATAGACATAAAACATCGAACAAAATAATTATGTTATGTACCTATATATACTGCATCTACGCGGGTTTTGAACTCTGCGCTGCAGTACATTTTCTATCAAGTTCAAAGTGCACCGAAATCGATTAGCCTCTTTAAAGATGTTATACGACTTAACATCGAATGCCGTATTTAGTACTTTTGACCGGTTCAAACCAACGTGGACACATTTATTCGAGTTTACGATAAACGGCTATCTTGAACCGAGGTGACCGGTATACAATATTTGATAATTCGATAGGAATACGTGTCGGCAATCGTCTCACCCCTTCGTGAATTAATACAAAATTTAATTAGGTATATAAAATAATTTTTTGTTGTAATGTTGTAAATTGTAAAACCTTTAAACAATAAGCTATATATAAGACTCGATATGGTATAAATGTACGTTATAAATATACGAACATAATTAATGTTTGTCTCAGCTCGTGGATTTTGGAGTTAGTGATGAATGATGATAAATATTAAATATAGGTACCACAAATAAATTTGGCCACATATTCAATCAATTTCATAGATGATTTAAGATTCATTAATTTTTTCAAGATTTTTTCAAATTCAAATAAAGTTATGTTTCAAGATTCTTTTAATACTTGAGAAGTTCTACACTTCTACCATTCAACATAAAGTGTAGAATTTGCAATGCATGCAAATAAATTTCAAAATTAATGTTATCAAAGTAAGACTTCTTAATTTTTTTTATAAAATATGGCTTACAGATAGATACAGTAGATACACAATATCCAAAAAAACTCAAAAATAAAAATACCAGCTACTTATATAATATGCGATATACCGATATCTCAGTTATTTCTACTCAATTACTAAGTAGTACTTAAGTACCTACGTAAAATTAAAGTATATATATATGTGTGTGTATGTGTGTGTGTGTGATCGAGCAAAAAAAGTTTAGAAAACATTTTAAAAATAAGAATTAGTCTGTAGTCAGTACCTAATTAGTAATTATACCGGTTGAATATAATATTGAACTATAGAAATCGAAATCGAAATACGAAATCGTATTATAGCAAAAACATATCAGTGTCATAATAATTTTATATTATAAAGTACATTATGATGAGGTTACAATTGGCGTAAAATTGATCTCCGCGCGTATAAACGCGAAGGAACGATAAATTAAATAAAAAGGTGTCGCTCAATGTTAAACTTTCGACACGCGTTTAAACCTCAAGAGAAAAATAATATATTGTCATACGCGAAATAAATCTACGGCCGTGTGTAAATAATTAATATAATTTACAAAAACTACCGGGTGTATATTGAGATTAAAATAAAAACACTGATATAGAGTGAAAAAAATCAATTGATTGGAAAAAAAAAACTCAGGCGTATAATTAATTGTTGTTTATCAGACGATAATATAAATAACATATTAGTTCGTCGCTGTTTATCAATGGTGGAACGTGACGTTTCGTAACGATAATAAAATGTTACCTATACGCCGCACGGCTCACGTGAAACGGCGCCGCAGCAACATATTATATCGTTGCAAAATAGGCAGGTAAACCGCGCAGCACTGTCGACCTAAACCTATAGGATTAATATCATATTAATATACTATTATTATTATTGATTTTTCGCGCAGACGTTGTGGTTAATTAATGAGTATCACGCTTGTTGATTATGTCAATATACCTTTTATTAGTACCTATCTATACTTTCTGTAAAGTATATCGATGATGATAAGTAGGTACGAATGCAATGTATAGCATTGATATGTGATTACTTATTATTATTGTCTGTTATCATATTATTTTGAAGTAGATAAAAAAATTCCATTCCAGCAAATTTCGGGGTGGTTTCTTGATAGAAATTTTATCTGTTTTTTTCTTGTTAGCATACCGACTATATGTTATATGTTATATGTTTTTGGATTGAATACCTACAACTTTTTTTTTCTGACAGATTTCAAGTTTGCATTACAATTTATCAAACAATAGCGTAGACGAAATTAATGTTTTAATGTGAAAAATTCTAACATAACAAATATCTAACATGCAATTTCGTGTTACATTAACTTACAATGCCTAGATTGCTCCTTGCAACCCTATGTTATCATCATAGGAATAACTTGCAAAAAAAAAAAGCACACAAAAACTACAAAATAGATACAAATTTTTCGGTATTTGTTGTTTACGTATTATCTATTAATTATTCGGGTAAAATATTTAGTTGGTGGTCTGCGTATAATACAGTTCAAAATAATTTAGATTTGAAAATAATAATAAGTTGTAAATAAATTATTTAAATAATGTATGTAGTATTATAGTGTATAAATAATATAAATCAACAAAATCTAGTCAATTTTTGTTGATAACATTTTGTTTTTATGATTTTTTTATACAAAAATTTTCTAATTATTAATTGTTTCTGTAAATGTAAATAATGACCAACAATGAACAAATTTAATCAAACTTTATTTTAATTTTTAAATAACACAAACGGTTCATAATGCGCCTATATAATCACGATACTCAAACGTACTATAAACAAAGGTTATTGTAACAATAGTATTATGCGCAAACAGCTTGTATAAAAGTTTATTTGTAATAACAACGATTGGCAAACGGCCTATAAAATGGTAATTTTGTAACAGTAGCTATAGCAAAGCACAAACGACCTGTAGCCACGTTTTCACTATTATATTATATTATATTATATCAATGGAAGAAATTTGTTATACGTTTGATTTGATATAACAAAAAATATATACTATTTATACTAATTGTTATCAAATATATTAAACCTCATACTTTAAGTTAATAAACTTACGAACAGCGTTAATAAATTTATTGTTTATGGTATAAATAGCTGAAAATTAATCTAAATATTTCGGAAAATGTCATTAATAGTGTGTAGTAAACAATACTATAGTATATAGACATGAATAAAAGGTCCCTACAAATAATACTTTTTGATGATAACGAAATTACTAAAATCGTTAAAATTCGTTTGAATTTCTAATTTTGTCAAAATTCGTACTTAAAAAACATTAAACAAGTAAACATTCTGTTTATATTTCTTACGAGAAACCTTTATTACATTTTTATACATTATTCTACAGTATGTCATTAATTTATTAAGTACTTACTTTTATATCAATGCAGTTCATGACTGTTTAAAATGTAGCATGGGTATACATATAGGTGTCATATCCGGCTATCCCTCAATGGTTCTATAATGTATAAGTTGATTGAAAATTTGATCCTTGAATGATAGTAAAAAAATTATTAGGTACTTCTCAATTTGAACATTAAAGAACCCCGTAGGGCTATAGGTACACATACCTCGATAGCTGATTATGGATTTTTTTTAAGGGAGAGGGATGAAAATATGGAATGTCATGTAATAGGTGATAAATAATAATAAAATGAAACATTCACTTCGTTGTACAACTATACATTTATATTTTATAACAATATAATGATAATTTTTTAAGTAATTTTAAGCAATTTACTATTATACGTATAGGTTTATACATTTTTTAAATAAAGTTATATTGATATTAATAATAAAAACTATAATAAAACTTTTGGCTTGTTTATTACTATTATTGTAACTAACTATATATACGTCAATACAGGCAATACGCTGCCCGAGGAACACTAACAGTCTTACCGCCTGTGATCCACAGATATATAAAAAATATATATATTTATATATCTGTGCTGTAATCTCGTCCAATTTAAACGTAGTTTTTTATAAAAAGAAAAGTAAGTACCTATATATATTTGTAAATCGAATATTGATTTGGATATTATGCAGAGGTATGTCATAAATATTATAATTTAATATTACTAATATGATGGCATTGATTTAATAATATACTAAACGGTGAATTCCGAGCGGGTAACACTGTCACTATAATACTAGCTACTTCTCCGCCAACTCCTGTACTTGCCACGCGTTGGCTACTAGGTGCAGGATAAAATAATTATGAGGAACTGAGCTAGGACGAAGGGTTAGCTAAACGTTATAATCATAATTAGTCGAATGAAATGGCTGAAATTTTAACGTCGGTTAGCTTTCGAAGTCAAAAGTCGTTATTCCCGGTCGCTATTATATTATTAAAAATGACGTGCCGAGAGAGAGAGAGATTAGACGGGTCAGGCGACAGCGATTGTTTACCGTCTGCGGTTTTATTATTGTTATTATAAGCCATAAAAAAAAAAAAAATCAAACAAATCGTAAACACGACTACAAGCGTATTCCTATCGGTAGGTACAAAAAAAAAACGCACGTAGTCCTCTGTAGACTTAGACTAGGACGTAATATGTAGGTACCTACTTCTGCATGTATACACACTAACACTATCATGTTTATTACCTGTGTATACACTCAATATTATATAATATTATATGGTTACCTACTACCAATATTGATCACAGCATATATCTCGCGATCGTAAAACGCTGTAAAACCAATAATTATATTGTGTACCTAATCAATATATTAATATTAATCAATATTTTTTATTTACTCGCGATGTATTTACATTTTAGTGCTCTACACGAAAGACGGAGAGACCAATTCTCTGGCTCGAGGTTTTCCAAGTTCCAAGGTGTCCTGCAACGACCGCGGTGGTCTAGATCTGGAAAATAATAGAAAAAAAATTATAGATATACGAAATATTACAACGTCGCAGCTCAACAAATACAAACTATAACCATTATATAGTAATTACAAACGCACCTCGGTGCATAGGCATAATATACCTGTTGAAATAAATTATTTTAAGCACCTTTAGAACAAAATAAACATAATATATGCGGAACTAGACATTTTGATTAGACTGGGCCACCCAAGAGAGTCATTTCATACCCAAAGGAAAGGGTGGAGGGCGATAGGGAACACCAATGTTTTTTATTACAATACAAATGTATAACATAAGTAATTATTGATGTTATAAATCTAAAATTTATCACTTTTAATTTAAACTTAAATCTTGCGTGTGAAATACAGATACTTACTAAATATATTTTAAACATTTAAACTATTCTATTTATTATGTACAATTAATTTCTCAAATTGTTTTGCATTTATACCTAATTTATTTTATTATATTTAAAATAATATTATGTTCTTAGTAAATGTGTACATTAATACGGAACCAATTTATTAGCCTGGGCCATAACCCAGTTGGCGAGTTGGCCCTGGCCGTAGTTTCGCTCACGATTAAATATATACATTATACCTGATTATATTTTAAAGTATATTATTGCGACACGTGTATAATGGGTATTCGTATGGTTTATTTACAGAGAACGTGTGCGCGTCTGTATCATTAAGACAACTATATAGTATATAACAATGAACACTAACAATAAAATCAAAAATAATGACGGATATCTACCATTCTATATATATTCTTAATGCTTTTCATTGTAACGGACTTCATAGTCTTTGTCAACGTATTTATCGCTTGGGAGGAGTGGAGCATGTCTAAAGCACTTCTACCCCCAGTGCCGGATATCTATATGGTATATTTTTTACGCGGAGTAAAGTAAAAAATTAGTGGCCTCTCATAATTCAATCCCCTCGATTATGCCGCCGTTGTTATACACTTATGTACACCGGTTACTCTAAAAAAAATGGGTAAACAAAAATTATTATTAGGTAATTCGGCGACCCTCGACCAAAACTTCCGGTTCGATCCCTCCCCCTCAGATCTGGCGCTGACTATCCCTTTGTGGCTTTGTCTGATGAGAGAATTTTTGCGTGTGTGGACGTCACTGGCAATAGATTTGGCCGGTTTGCCCGGTGGTGGTGGCAGGGTAGAGCAATCGGAACGACGACAGAGTAATAATAAAAGTAGTATTTTTTGCACTGTACCGAGTGGCGAGTGTATCCGCCGTTCGAACCGACGACCGCGCACGTCATAGCCAGGCCAGCTGTCTGACCATTGCATCACACTGCCCCCGATTATAAATGTATTAATGTAGGTATACGTTTATTTATAGTCAATGTTGTGTAATATTATGTCGCTGGGAAGATACTGAATGGCATAAACACGTTAGATACCTGATAACGATTATTTTAAGCGTAGGTACTAAGTAGAGGTACATACACTTAAAATTTGCTTGGTGTAAATTTCTTTTTCCCCGTGCAAGTTGTCCCGGGTTAAAAACGAAAGTATGCGTACCTGTGCGTGCTTATAAAAGTATAAAGAATTGTTTATCGTCCATGCATTGCTACAAGTTAATTATATCTATACCTACACGGATATTTATATAACACTACTATTGCAGAGCAGATCCAATGATGGATTTACTTTTTCGGGATGAGAAGGAGGCATCCAATGCTGTGTGAAAAACTTCATAAAGACGCGACTGAAGAAGTGTCGACAGAGACGGATTTGGTTACCTATATCTATGGTAAAATAATAAAAAAAAAATGAATTACCATTCTGCATTTAAATATCGTTTATCCTGGATTTCATTAAGACTGAAAAAGATCCTTCCAACTCACATTTTAAGAAGGTAGAATAACTAATAACTCCTTATAGTATAACTTTTAAAATAATTTCTTTATAAGATAACCGAGGTTCCTAAAAACAATATGTTATGTGTAGGTATAACGAAGCAAATTAAAAATTGCATTCTAATGAAAAATCTATAAAAATGTTTTTAAATTGTATTAATTTTTCTTCAATTTCTGTTACTAAAGTAATGTATTCAAAGTAAAAATAAAAAGTTAATACCAAGATGTCTCAAAGGTTAGGTATTTCAGCATTTGTACATAATTAAAAATGTCATTGTTAGTTAATAGACTTGTTATTAGGTTATGAAATTATCAATGACCTAACCAATGAAATAAAATAAAGAGTGTCAACAGGTAATTTCTATATTTTAATATGTAGGTAGGTACTTTAAAATCCATATTTAAGCTATCTTAGTTATTGCTAAACTATATAGTCTAATAACTGTTTGGCATCATATTTTTATTTAAAATTCTAGTTAGTACTAAGTATATTTTTAATTATCCCTCGTGTTCACCAATACATTAAAAACTAAAAATATGATGAAACATGTATGGTATTATAGTCCACATTCATTGTAAATAATAATTTCAATTTTGGAGCAGGTTGAATTATTTCTTATTTTAATTGTACATAACTAAAAAATAAAAAACTTATTTTGGTGAATTTTATTTAGAATAATATATATGTAACTTTAAACATGATAAGAAAGTATTTAAGTTTTTGTAATTATTTAAGTTATGATGGTTGAGTAACCTATCAAAATTTAAAAACCTAGGTATCAAGGTATCACCCAGTTGCTAATACATTTTCATAAATCAAATTGCTATTATGTTTACTCATAAAATATATTATCATTATATATTTATATTATGGCAAATACTTTATATATTAAATATTAATACAATTTCAGTTATATAATTATACAGATATAAGTGATATAACATTAAATTTAGTCATTATCATTTCATCAATGGAAATATAAAAATATATCAATTATTTGATAAAAATAAAAAGTAAATGTCATTTTTTTAGCGCTTAGAGATACAAATAAAAATAATTCAACAATGTACTTAATCTTAATAAAAATAAATGGTACAATATAAAATCATTTTTAAATAATCATAACTTACTCATTATTAAATGGCAGATAAGAATGCTAAAATATTTGACTTAAATACATAAAATGATAGTTAAGGCAGTGGTTATTAAGTTCTTAATGTGCCCAGTACCCTAATGCGCCCCTAATGGGTAATTTCGGTCTTTCAGGGGGGGGGGGATTGTTAGATTTTTGAATCTAACCAAATTGGAGTCAAATAAAACATTTATTTACTATATATTAAATTTAGAATTTTTATTGTAATTTAGAATACTGATTAAATTAAATTATTTGTACGAGAATTTTTTGATTGGTTTGAATAAGGGGTGAGGGGGTAAGTCATCAGTTATCACGGTGAAGGGGCGCTGAACCAAAAAGGTTAAGAACCACTGGTTTAAGGTATATTACTATTTAAACATTCTACAACATTATATTAAAAAAAACACTACAGCCACAGCCACATATTGATCATAATGTATAAAACTAGAACATTTGAAAACAAAAAAAATTATTTGATACAACAGAATAAATTTATGATATATATAAATACAGAGTTTTATGTATAGCTACTTACAGTGTATTATAATACTTTAAAAATGATATATTTTAATAGAATAATAGTTTATTGAAAACTTTGACTTTAAAAAAATTAAATATAGGCCATATGTTACAACATAAAAATACAATATGACTAGAATTTATTCATCTGTACAAACATTTCATAAACTCTTATAATTATTAGCTATACAAAATCAGCCTTTTCTATTTTTATAGGTAGATTTATCAGCATTGCGTTCAGCGGATACTTGTCTACGTAGATCATTAATCAATGACATGGGTAATGATCCAATGTCTGAAAACATTTGCTAATAAAAAAAAAAAAAAGTCAATTTACAAACTTTACAAACCATATACATGCATATTGCATATAACATCTACAAATTACATACTTTAATAAATATATGGCAGTTTAGAGGAAATGGCCGTTGAATGATTGACTTAAAACATTCTGCCAATGATACAATGTCTTCACATTCCAACAAATCTTTTTTATAATATTTCACTAACATCAAACCAACTCTGAATATAACCTTAGATCCTTCATAAAATAAACAATCCCAAACTCTTAATGTTGTCTAAAAAAATTAAACAATAACAGTATAAATTATGAATAACTATCTAAACAAACACAAAACTATTATATTTCTCATAAAAAAGAAAATAATTAAGTTTAAAGGGTTCTGTTTAATTTTTTTAATTTTAAAAATTTAGTTTTTTTATAAAATAATTATTAAGATTAATTACCAGTATAGGCAAAACTAGTTAATAGTTATAAAATTTCAATTGTTTTCAGTGATTGAGAATATTTTATATGTTGTGAAAATAAAATTTTTTTCCTACAGAAATAGTAGCACTTAGAATTTTAGCAAATTTAACTATTTATTTAAATGATTCATTTATAAATAAATAAAAATAATAAAAATTCAAAATAATGAAAACGTTAGAATGAACAAAGGAAATCACTGGTTCAATAATAGAGACTGGGGAGTTGTTGAATAAAGTGGTGAATAATTTTAGAAGCAAAGAATAGCTATAATGTGGGAGTAAAGCTCATTAAATAATTTAAATGACTACAAAAGAGATGCACAAAACAAATTATTATTTATTAAGCTGTTATTAAAAATAAAACTTCATAGTATTTAGTAAAATAATATACAAAATTAAATTTAGTACCTCAATTGGTAAGACCTCAGAAAAAAGGCAAATAAACCATTTAGTAGCGACTAATGCCCATGGCATTTCTAAATCATTCATATGCTGAGACACTTCAGGAAATTTTTTTCTAAAAAAAAAAATCACAAATTAGATTCATAAATCATAATAATATAATGTAGGTACATAAAAATATACATTATTTTGTTTTGTTTAATACAGTTTATAATATAAAATAATAAATATTATTATTTACTTTACTAAGCGTGAAAAAACTTCAATATCAACAATGACACCATCCATTGTCTTAGAATAATAGTCTGGTAGTTTATTTTCCACTAATACTCGCAGTAACCAAAAACAAGTTTCTTCATTTTTAGTAACTAATAGCAATAAACCAGCTATGTAATTTAAACCCTGTGAAAACCATTTTATTTTTTATTAGACAATAATATAGTTTATTAAACCTTAATAGTTATAAAATAATGAGTCATAGACATATTATAATTGGCTGTAAAAACATATGTTAGTAACCATTTCTTATTTTATTTATCACAGTATGCAAGTTTTAAGTCATTCTTTATTTAATATAGTTTTTATATTTATTTAGTTTTATATTCTCCCTTTGTCAACTGTCTTAATTTAAACTAATGTTATTATTTTTATACAAAATAATATGTGTTTGGGTGCAAGCCAGGTTTTTCTAAAATAAATAAAAGATAATAACTTATAAAAATATTTATTTACAACAAAATAATTAATAGTTTGATTTATAATAACAATTTGGTACTTTTCTGTTATAGTATTCCACCAGACAGCTGCAAATATCAATTCCAATAGTTACCATACTTCTATTGATATTCAATTAATGGATTCGGATGAAAGTTGATCGTTCATAGCGATTAACCAAAGAATAAAAGAAAAAAAAATCCAGAAATCATTGTTCCATTTAAAATTCTTACATACTAGGTGATATGTATATTTCTTTGATAAAAAAAAATTAAGTAATAAACATTTAGTTACTCAAATTATTAAAAACATTGTTAAATTTGTTCCTCCTTCATAAATATTTTTATATTATAATTCATAGTAAAATTAATATTGTGTGTTTATTTATATTTTATCTTAAAAAGTGTTATTGTAATGCCAATATAGTAATAGTAATTAATGTTCTAAATCATTGTCTTATAAAATAAAGAAGTTATAATTGTAACACTAGAAAATTTAATTAATTAAAACAGTGCTGAGTATACTAATGAAATTTGTATTTCTCAGTCGCTACCCATCAGTTCCTGAAGTATGATAGACAAAAACTACCAACAATTTTGGACTATAAAATACATTTTGGGACATAATTTAAAGTCAACTATTCACAATTAGAGATTATTGTAATCTTTGTTGTCTTTAGACTCCAAAATCCTAGTTTCGGTACTAGTTATTAATGAATTAATTAACTATATTTTCTCTATCTCAGTAGAAATTAATAAAGATGTTTTTGGCTTGAACTTACTTTAATCCTTATAGTTATACTTTTTGAATGTTTGTAAATATATTGAATTAAACTCTTTTACTTGCTTACATTTTTTAATAAATTTTATAGTTCAATAAAGTTTAAATAAATTAAGGGGCTGCTATACTAGCATTTATTTTCTTTGTCCATCTCCCACATAATATAGGAACAAAGATACTCCGTATTTCCACGATTACGACTCTCTGGTTCAGTTAAGGGCAAAAGTACCTATTCTATATTTTATAAAAAAGAGTATTTCCTGTGCATTGACCGGATAGATTTTTAATATTTACATTTTTTTTATAAATATAAGTATGTTTTAGTTTAAAAAATTTCGATTATTTTTAACCATTAATAATTTATTCAAAATTGTAAATATTAAAAATCTATCTAGTCAATGTAAAGGAAATACTCTTCTTTATAAAATATATAATAGGTGCTTTTGCTCTAAACTGAACCAGAGAGTCATAATTGTGGAAATACGAGTATCTTTGTTCCTATATTATGTGGGAGATAAACAGAGAAAACAAAAGCTGGTGTAGCGGCCCCTTAAGTAAGTTATTTTTACCTAAGTAAAACACTTTATTACTATGTATGTTTTAAAGAAATAACTAATTATTACCTATTCTAAACAATCCAAAGTCTGTAGAAAAATAAAATAATTTTAAAAACAATAAGGGTAAAAGAAATTAATGAGCACTAAATTAGATAAAAATAAAAATATACCTGACAGTAGCCTACATCTGGATTACATGCTGCAAATGCACATAATATCCTAAACAAAGTCTTTTGATTTTCAGAATTTGGATGAAAGTAAATGTTGTCTGGATATGTTCGTGGAACATCAACTGTGATTATATTCCTGATGTCTTCATTAATTGGTTTGTTTAGCATGCGTTTATACGTATTTGGCCCATACTTGTCCTTTAACTTCTGTACACCACTGATAGAAGTCCAAGTCTAAAAAAACATGTAAGTAAGATTCACAGTTTGAAACAATAGATAAGTATTATATCTATTGATGTTTAACTAACCTGTGCCCTGAGCGTAAGTGGTATTCCTTTGCGTACAAATTTTTTTAGTTGAGCGTTCCTCTTCAGCTGTGGGTTGGACGCCAATAGACGCGTCCATCTCATTGAACATTTAGTAAGTATTGTGAAGTAAACAGTCATGAACTTTTCATATTCAACATAATCGAAATCGTCAGGACGCACGAATCCGTACTCATCGGATTTGCTATGGACGAGAAAATTTAAATAACACAATTGCAGAGACAACGACAAAAATAATAACAAAATGAAAACAAAACGTTTTAATGTGAATGTCTGTAAGGAAAACTCACCTGAAAGTCGAAGTTGACATTTCTAACGCGTTCTGCGGCGCTCATGAAAACGGAATAACGAAACGCGTTAAATCTATTTTTTTATCGTTTGGCTACGCGTTGAATAAGACGTTCAAATACCGAACCCTGGTAAGGACGTGCAACCAGTGAAGTACTAACTACTAATTATTATTTACAGCTAACAGTGCTACTGGCTATGGCCGCCGACCGGTCTATCGTTGCAACAATCGTCTGTTGTGCGGCTAATGGCTATGCACAGCAATGTAATTCGTGACCATATTATAATACTTAAATACTAATAATATTTTAAATTTAATATCAATAATAATAGTAATAATAATACAGTATAAAAATCATGTGCCACTACTATCACGTAGATACGTTCGGTTATCGTTGACCGTCGCTGTTATCATCAGAAAAACCGTTATCAGTTATCGTGTTTCGTTTTGTTGCTAAAGGAGGGTCACGACTCACGATAATAATAATATATTAATATGAGCTGATGGATTGGATCTTTGACCTATATTATATTAGGTGAATGTTACATCTTACATTTCATATCTCCATGACTAAATATCACGATTTAAGATTATAATATCACGATTTAGTGAAGATATTAACTTCTCATCAGCCGACTCCCTCTGTCGTGACTTTTATAAAATTATATTTTTGCATTTTTTATAACTACGAAATACGACCCACGATATTAGGAACTAAAGGAATTAAAAATGCATGTTAACATTTAAAAAAAAAAAGTAAAAAGTAGTAAAAAATATATTATTTTTTAACGACCTAAAGTTGTGCAAAAAAGTCGTTTAATCGATTACCCGATATTACCAAGAAACACGTTATTAATTATTAAATACATAATATAGATACATCATGCATATAAAACTAATAACTATATTTTATTATTTATGTACCTATATATTATTTAAAATCTACCTAATTCCTGATAATTTTTTTAATGAAGATTTTTTAATCTTTCTGTAGTTAACATTCTTAAAAAGTACAAATCAAAAACTATTGTTACAGTATTTATTTTGATACAAAAGTAATTGGTTAAAGATACCTGTTACACCGTAAAAATATTCTGCTTCAGTTTAGAATATTATGAAATTAAAAATATAATATTAGTATTATTGTAGGAGGAAATATTAAAAAATGTCAAACACAATTATTGATCATTTAGAAAACTATAACGTTTACATAACGTTAGACATGTTGTCTTATAATTTACTCGATTATGAAAAACACAAGTATACCTTTTTAATGTTTTTAATTTTTTATAATATAAAAAATAAATATTATCTACGAATAGAGTGGCCTACTTGGGTTTTTTTTATTTTGAAAAAATACATTAATGCTAAGTATACGCGAGTATACTCAATTATAATTAATAATAGGTACTTTTTAATACATAATTTTTATACCTATATATAATATGTCAATATATTTATATCACAATATTTTCATCAAAATACATATTGGGTATGCAGATATGTTATTATAGCCAGTTTGATTTACATAATATTGTATTACTTATACGGGTTTTCTTAGTTTGTTATTTAAATATTTAATCTTGTTTAAACTAGGAGTTGGTGTTTTTTCTATTATACATTTTACATTTAAATAGATATTATTATATTATGTGCATTTATGATATTATTATATTACACGTCTGCACACATACTTCAATTTTATTATTATATTGTTACGCCACATATTATATACTATTATATTTATGTTTTATAATTTGTATTAAAATAATGGTCTCTGATCAGCACCTAATCGGTTAACGTCAGTATTTATGATCACATAAATAACGATGGCGACGAATTTATTATATGGTTTTTATTATCATTATTATTACACACGCAGCGGTTTATAACAGATGTGATGAATTTTATAACTTTGACAGGCTATACAAAAACCAGCAACGTCTATAATAATCATTATATTGTATATTATAATTAATTGTATTATTTTGTTTTCTACTTTTCCTGTTTCCATGTATATAACGTGCCACACGCGATCGTGGCCTATATACGATACCTACGAAGACTGGTCGACGACCAAACACGTGTTAAGTCGTCCGTTTTTTTATAAATTATTTTAAATACAGCATTTTTTTAATATTTTAATATTTATTTTTTTAATACAGCCAAAACACATTTATTTAATATATTTTATTTAAACATCTAATATAAGTATACGAACGTATTTTGGATGAGACATAGGCATTTATAAAACTATGTAGGAAATTACTTGCATAATAGATTATTTATTATATTTGTTGTGTTCTATGTATGGGTGCATTTTTATTATATTAATTTACGCATCGTATAGTAAAATAATCTGAAAAATTTAAATTACTTAAGATCTAGAAAATTTGTTATAATTTCTATTAAACCGCGTGGGTCCATTACCCGCCAAGAACGCTTCAAATGGTAAAATTCTTCTGTCATCACCCGTTTCGCGAAATGTTAAATTAGGTTTTTATATAATACAGGTAAATACTAAATAATTAAAAATTAATATTATGGTTTTTAATTACTATTTTATTATATTGCATATTCGAATTATAATAAATATATATATTAATAATAATACCCTACCACTTATGACTTATACCTTATATGTGGAACAGTAAAGCCATGGGCGTAAATATAGGGTTTAGGCTTAGGAAGGCTTAGCCTTCTCTGAGCCATCTTAAACCCTTCCTAAGATATCTTACTTCATTTTAATATACGATATAGATAATCTTTATCATAATAAATTATATAATTTATAATCAATATTTATAAGTAATAAATATAACCAATATGGTAATAGATTAAAATATAATAATATAGTAATAAATAAAAATATGTTGTCATGTTGGTCGGTTTTCATTGTTTTTCGTTTTAACTTTTTATAAACTACAGTAAGTTATGGTCTGTTATAAGTATAACTTATAAGTAGTTAGTAGTTATAAAAACGACCTGCCTCACCGAATGCCCCTGCGTTTGGATTAAATGCATCGTTGTCCGAATATTTATATACATGTATACAAGCAGCAACGAGTGTATACGGGTGCAATTACACCGTGTCGTCCAAGCATATAAATATTACTAACCTAACCGAACCGCACATTCTTTTGGCCCCAACATTAATAATTAAAATTTATAATAAATAAAATTGTGTGTATGAAGTGGGTAGAAGACGAATCTCCCACTATTTGTCTTCTTGAAACCTTTTGGGCCCCGTACTTTTTTTATCCTTCCGAAAAACTCTAAAAAATGTTTTCCATCCGTGTAAAAACTTTTCGTGCATAAAATGCTGAAGTTAAAAATATAAAAAGCCCGAAAAAATCCTTCTTTTATATATATTACCTACTATTCTACTACAGGTAATGAGTATATTACTTTTTAACGGGAAGTCAAATAACGTGCTTATTTATTTTACACACTAAAACATCATAGTTTGTGGAACAAATTTGATTTGTCCTAATTGATCTGTATTTGTATTATAGTGTGTTTCGAGTTTACTTAATCAGTAATAATTGAGTAGGTAACTGCAATGGGTGTGTTAAATTTGAATTCCATGAAAAACTATTGCAGACGATTTAGAGCGTCGAAAAAATAATAGATTAGAGCGACAACCAGATAACGGCGTGTCGGCCATTATTTGTAAGGAAATTTAATAATTTTTTAATTACCTAATAATATACTTTATTATACTATTGTTATAGTCCACAACACGAAAAGTGTCTGTTGACCGATTCAAACCTAACGATCATTTCGCATCAGTGGGTATCATAATCGTAAATGTAATTGTTGCGCGTTATTTTAAATTAACGTATTGGCATAAAATTTAATGTAGTATATACCTAATGTTAAATTATTATTATATAGAGTATAGACGATAAGAGTATTTTAACAAAAAAATGAACAATTTATATAAAACATTATATTTAAATACGCAAACGGTGCGAAGCAGTTTGATAATCCAATGGTTCCCGTTCTTGGTATTGTGCGTGGGTGAAGGAGTGCAGTGGCCACTTTTCATGTCACGGATCATATAGTACCTGATTTATTTTCATTAATAATACTATAATTATTAAACAGTACCTAATACCTATTGACTATTACGTAGATTGAAATAATTTTTACCAAAAACATCACAAAATAATTATTGTAATATTATATAAAACTGTTATTCACTTTAAGTCGACGACATATACCGCAGAACGGTGTGAATAAGTTCATAGTATTAATAGCTTATAATTTATTTTAAATTGATTTTGTAACTGTCATTTTGTACCTATAGGAAATACTAATGTGTATAGTCTTTATAAATACATAATGGTGAAGAGTTTCAATTCAATACTAAGCTTTATATTTTTTTTAATTACAATAAAAAAAACAAATAAAAACGTTACAGGATAACCATTTTTTTTTGTTAAAATTGTACGTTAAATGTCTATATAAAAATACATTTTGTAAATATATTTTAGGTATCTATTAATTGCTATAAAAATAACTTATAAGACAATATTTGTACTTATTGCATTTTAAAAATTCAAAATTAGATCAATATAATTTGAAAAAATAACATAAAATAAGTAGAAACTCCCTAATGTCTGTAAACTATAATAACTAGAAGAAGAGTTATAATATATTTGAAAATATTATCATGTCGTGTTGAAAAAGTTAATATAAATATTTGATGAATATTTTAAGTTTCTACTTTATTTATTTTTGAATTACAACAATGGCCAGTGACATAATATAATAAAGGGGGATATTTCTTGTAGGTACTCGATAAACAATGTGGGTATATTGGATACATTGTGGCTACTTTTATTTTGCGGCTTGGAGTTTTAACACCTCCTGCCATCCTTGATATAATCCTGATTACAACTAAAAATCAAAATTAATTTCGTTCGAAATTTGTGTTTTATAAATATATAAGTGCATTTTTTATTTTTGACTACCCGAAGTATCAATTAGATTCTATCTACCACCAGAAATTGCCCTTAAAGTTGAAGTTTAAGTAATTTTTCTTGATTAAAAAGACGATGACACACACAAAGTTAAAATAAAACACGTCTTATCGATTTAAAATTAATACTTTCATCATTCTTACCACAATTTAAAAGTTATAAAAGAAAAATTATGTTGTCGGCCTATACTTGATCATATATTATTTTTCATTATAATGAAACTATATAATACTAAATATTGTTAAACATTGTGATGGGTGTTCGTAAGTCAAAAATATGTCTATACGTATTTTAATTAATTATTATAGCATCCTGAAAAACTAAATATATTTATTATGACATAAATCCATGATGACAATATAGAATATAAATTGATATCGGTTTAATTTTAATGATCAGATATATAGTTATTATATATAGGTACTAACACACAAATAGAAGAGTCTACGCCGCCTTAGCCGCTGACCACACAGCATTATGCCTGACGAGTTCGATATACGATTATCAGCCATGACGTATATTATACAAATATTGAAATATATATAATAATGGATTTACCTGTTTAAAGTCATTATAATTATGCCACGAATATATGAATTCTGAATTTATAACGTTACATAGCATTGGCATACCGTATACGAATGGCCAAAGGGTACTTTAGCATAACCGGATTTGAAAATATCGTCGTCAAAGGAGACTTAGAGTAATAAATAATATATTTCAAAAAGGCTTAAGGGGATACTTTCAAAATAAAAAGCTATAAATATCAATGGGTGTACTTCTACATAGCGTCGAATCGAACCATTTAAGATTCACGTAGTTATTGCACAATCATTTATTATTAGACGTTTATTATATAAATATAACTATTGGTTTTTATGCAACAAACTCAATACATTATATAGATTAAACTTCTTCTCCAAAAAATCACGGGTTTTTTCCTCAACGAAAACACAGCAAATCAAATTAAAACTTATTGATTTTGTTACAGTGATAATAATATAATATAGTTTATTAGTTATAAATCAGTTCAATTTTGAAAGCTTTGCAGTAACATATTGACCACACGCATGGTTTCTTTGTTAATACTATGATCTTCCTATACTTAGCTTTAAACATTTAAACCTAAAGTTTTTCTATGATATAAAACATATTGGTCTAGAAAAAGTTTAACGATTGTAATTTTTAACTTAAATTATATTTAGTCATAAGGAAAATTTATAAGTGAAGAATAGTATATTCACAATTTATTCACGTTCAAATTTTTTGACCATTGAAAAATAGTTAATCATAACATAATGCATTTCCGTGTTGAAATTTAATGCTGGTTATTACTTTGAAAATTGAGATTCATATTTTATAACAGTCATTGTCAATTTATTATTTGTTTGATTACGACACTTCTATTGGATATCAAATCTATTAAATCGTATTATAGATATATGTATGTACACGGTATATGGTATATGTTAAAAATATGAAAAGTATTCAAAATAAAAAAAATCATTAAATTTCATTTTAAAATATTGTTAATTTTATGCAGCGTATACAAAAACTCTAAGGTCAAATTAAATCTTTTCGTAAATTTATTTTAACTCGTCTTTACAAACGACGATACCATCTAAATATAAAGAACCGGCAAAGAGATGTTTCATATTTTTAATTCGTTCAGTGTGAGTCACAGAATGGAGTCAATGAATGTGCTACTATTTTATTGAAGGACATTAAAATTGGTGTGTAGTCGTGTAGATGTTAAATATTATTTATAGACTTTTCAACGAGCTATGGTTTTGTCGTTTACCCAACTAATAATGTTATACAAATAATTGATATTCATGAATTATATAATATTCATCAAGCTAAATCGAAATAAAAAATGAAAAATTGTCTAATCTAAAATCGATTTAATACAATATTATTATTTCATCGTTGTCGCGGCGTGCAGTAATACATATTTTATACTTAGTATTTATGTATTAGACGATACAGCAGTAACGTAAAAAAATGTTTAGTTATTTACCTGTTATAGTGAAACACAACAATTTAAAAGATTACTAGAAGATCTATTAAATCTAAAGTTTAAGTAATAATATTATATTCTTATAAAAATTGTATGGTATTTATTGTAAAGTAATAAAATCATTAAATTAAATTTAAAAATTCATTAACATTTTTCAATTTAATACCTACCGTTATATTTTGATGTTTAAGTGACAGTTAAATATTTAAGGATTCTCCACAAGCTCGCACAACTACTAATTAGTCTAAATATTTAGTGAAATAATTGATAAATAAATAAATAGTATTTAATCAATGGAAGAATGAAACTATCCCAAAGACACGGCGTCTTGGGTAGGCAATTCATAACCATAACCGATCGACTGGTTCAGTCGTATCAGACGTATCGTGGTTAGCACTTCAACAGCGGTCGCGGTAAAACGCTTTGTGATTTTGCAATAATTTTGAAACAATTAAAATAATATCTAGTGAAAATGTGAAAATAATATACTGGGCAAAGTGGACCTACGACGGCGGTCACGGCAAATACCTCATGTCTATTTCTTGTCGTTTTTCTATGAAAATAATATGTAAACGGTATGATGATGTACGCGTTGCTCGTCTATAATATAACAGGCGTTTTCAGTCGTCGTACGCAACCTCCTAAATACTCTGACCGTACCTCGACACTACCGTTTTCTTCGTACTTTGCCCGCACAGCAGCAAGCGGTACGCGAATAAACATGTCGAAAATTCGAAGTCTTAAATTGCAATCGCGGTTTTTACGACGGTTATCAGAATATTCCAATACTGTTATTGTATCATACGCGTGCGTTACGATAATTTCATATAGGCGGTGCGCACCACGCGTATAAAGAGTGTTTTGCACTGATTGGGGCGAGATCGTCATAACCTGCAGGTAAGTATTAAAAATTCACGTTTTCTTTATTTTTTATTGCAGTGATTTTTTTTTATATTATACTGTAAGTCGATGAGTCGATTGATTAAAGTGAAAATATACGAGTGATACGAAATGACGAGAGCGTGTTTATACCGTCATCGTCACGGGGTGACAAAGTTCCGATATCCACTATTATTATCCGTTATTAACTACATGTAGTATATACCTGTTGCGGGCAAACACTCGTGTAATACAATTCTCCACGAGACATAATAGGTATAGTCTCGTGGGTCTGAAAACAGACGAAAATCCATATCTATCTATCCTCTTAGAAAAAAAAAAATCCCATTCAAACGGACGAGGCGCTCGCGCGTGTGCAACAATAATAATATACGAATATACAGCTCTGTACAACGGCCGTCTAACAACTATGTCGTGTACATAGGTATAAGTGTGCGTGTACACACATACATGCCCACAGAGAGTAAGAAACATCATATAATAATATATAATATACACGTACAAGTAGTGCTGAAGCACGTCATATATATATATATATATACACACACACACACAAACACACTGCTGCAGTTTATATATATATATATATAAATTATGTGCGGTACACACAATACGGGCGGCGCGCGAGATTTACGCGATATAAAAATTCTCAGCGGTGTTCAATGATGTGTGACTCTCCGACCTCTATTGTTCCCGGGAGGTACTTATTGCGACGTATACCCACACACGCGCCACGTCGTATATTATTTGGAATGTGTGTGTTTGTATAATGCACTAAAATATAACGTGCCCGCTCCAAATGTTTCGCGCGTGTAGAATATAATGTATATTATTATTATAAACATTGTTATTTTTTTTCTCGCTCTGTGTCTCTGTCTCGCGAGCATGTGTGTGTGTGTGTGTGTGTGTGTGTGTGTGTCTACCCGGACAAAACAACCCGGGATCGTTTCTCATAATCCGAATAACGCGCGGGCGACACGTACGCTCCTCAGCCACCGACAGTATAATATGTATATATGTATATAGCAACAATGTACAAAGATCGTACGTGTATGTGTACGAGTGTGTATAATATAATAATAATAATAATGTACAGGGTGATTCGTTGGGCATGTTCATCACCTCTTTTTTGTATTCGAAAAATGCGCATTAACAATCTGATGTCTAAACTCGATCTATCAAAATCAAATTTAAAGTTTTTGATGAGCAGAGAGGTATGTGAATAAATGTTTTGTAAAGCACCCCTTACCATTCCACTCTTTTCATCGAAAACTTTAAATATTTATACACTTATACTACTCGTTCAAAATTCGATTTTTATACCCCAAAGTACCTACTCTAAAAATATTTTGTTTAGAAATAAGGGATTAAAAACACACATTATTCTGTTATTATCATTTAAAAAGTAAAAAATAAGATTCCTAATAATAATGATAAAAATAGTAAGCATTACTAAACAGTATTCGTTTTGTAGGAATGAGTGCCTTACGTTAAATGGATCATTCTGTATATGTATTTGTATTATACCATATAAAATAAAGGCAGTACGGCTCTAAGTATATTTGTATAATATATAAAAATAACTCTGTGTATGTGTGCGCGTTTATGTCTATTGGAATAATGTTGAGGCTGTTGAGGGTATTCTCGGACGTATAATGTATATTATATGTATCGTATATACTATATAGTATTTATATCTATATATTATTTTAACCGCTCACTCAGCAAGAAAGACTTGTCCCCGACATTTGACTTTTTTCAAACGCGTAACTGGTACAAAACACGTTTTATTGGAAGATATTTTCAAAAAAATAAAAATAAAATACCGAAAATTACATTTATAATTTTTAAAAATGGTAAAAAATAAGTAAATAAATAATAAATAAATAGTAGGTCCAATATTATATCTATTTTATACATAAATTATTTTAGGGTTAATTATCAATTATCATGAGTATAAACATTTTGATATCTGAGAAACTTGCTATACGTTCGAATTTTGAATTAGGTATATTAAAATTATCCACTAAATAATTTACAATATAAAAGTGGGATTTTCATTTAAAAAATAGAAGTTTGTATTGTCATAAGACACTAGTTAAGCAGTAGTATAAAAATTTAAATAGTTGAAAAACATATAGTCTTTAAATATATTTAAAAATTCCAAAAATCAGAATTGGAATAAATGCATTATTCATTATAAAATTAAAAATGGAGGTAAGCACTAAGCATGCTTTGTGAAACACTGTGTAACAATCAATATATATATTTTAATAGAACCGATAAATTTCTTACAAATATTATTTTTAAAAAAAGTATTAAGATGAATTTGAGTACATAGTGTAATGCGTAACGTAAAGTCATAATATCTTACGAAAATGTTCTATACTTCTGAGACATTAACAACTATTGATTAAATAATCGATATTATTTTTATACATCAATTTTTTCTATCCAGGATAATTATGTATTAAAATATATTTTTTTACATTTAATAGAAGTGTGAGACTTGATAATTTGATATTTTTTCAAGTTATTTTAAATGTATCTAATATTGTATTATATCATAGAATTTGTTTTTAAAATTATAAAAGTTGCTCGGCATATATGTATATAGGTATTATATTATAGCGTTTGTTTTGGGGAAAAATTATTCCCGAATCCCAAAGACGTCGCACATAATCAAATCGGTTCCGGTCTAAATATGCTGCATAAATTTACAAAAAAATGTTTGTTTGCGTATTGTTTGTCATTACGATTACAATCGCCACTGCAGGACGTACTGTGAGTATTTTTTATTCTTCTTTCGGCAATTTTCTATGTTACTGTATTATAATAATAATATATAGTAGTGAATACGTCGAGAAATGTTTAGTCCGAGGTTGGGAAAAAATGCATTTTTGTCTGTTTTACCGTTACCGTGAAATGATTAATCCATTTTAGGAATTATCCATATAATACTCGTAACGAAATACTATGCAACGATAATTTTATAATCATATTAAAATTAAACATAATACTGTATGACAATTTATTAAATTATGTATTGTGTTAATTAAACCATTTATTATGTAAATTGTTGCTCAATGATCGCGTTCAATTTTGAAAGTTAATAATCGTACGATTTTTTTAAATCTTAGAACTTTTTACGATGACCGTTAGGTCGAGTGTATAGGTTACTACACTTGACTGTAATGTATACACATACTTTGTTGCGTACACCGAAATATGAGTTGTCATTAATCAACGGTATTAGCCGTCATATTCTTTGACAAGACAAGTAAAACGATTTATTATTAAGAGTCGTTCTATTACTAGAGTTTCTCGTTAAACGTAAGTTCAACGATTGATAACTTCCTTATCATCAAACTCGTCAAGTTTACGAAAAGTTTTGAAAAGAATATAATATTATATTAATCAAGTATATTTTTAGTAATCATTGTTAATTGAAAAATTAACAACAATTATTTTCATATTATTATAAGTCTGCAATCGACTTAAAATTATATAGATAAATTATTGAAAATCTAAAACATCAATTTAGATATTTTGAAATCGTACTTAATTACATTATAGTTTGTGAATCGTAGTACTATACATTTAATTTAATATTATAATGTGCTTTTGATTAAGTACTGTTTTGACGGGGTTTTTTTTTTATATTGATGATAATTTTAAATCATACACAAATAATTATAATTCAATATAAAAAATCCTATTTATTATCCGAATGAAAAATTTGTATGTGCTCTTCGAGTAAGAAAAAATTTAAATCATAAATTTTCAATGCAAGTTCCAACAAATTCACGGTATGAAAAATAGGATGATACAAAAGAAAAACAAAACAAAGCAAACCGTAAATAATCGAAGAAAAGGTGCTTATAAATCAAAATTAAACAAAATGTAAAAAAATAACGTGAAAACTTTTTGAAATATTTAAAACACTTATAGCTTTGGCTGCTTTTGTTTAAAATAACCCGTTTGGATTACTTTTACAACAAATTAAAGGGGTGAAAAAACCAAACAAATCGCAGTAGGTATAGAATTAATTTCTAGTAATAAAAAGTTAAATCCTAAAAATACACACAATAAATTAATGTTTTTGTTTACAACTATATACAGGGTGCTAAAAAAGTTTGGATTATCGCTTCCACTAATTTATACACGTGGTAATTAATAATACTAGCTTGTATTTTTCAAATACCTAACTCAAACACCATTGTGTACATGTCAGTTGGTGCGCCTACTACTAGCTAGTTAAATAATTACATTCAATTAATTTTGATATCGCGGTCAACCTTTTTTAAAGCCTAAGTCCACGAAGAAATTACCAAAACGTCTAAAACTAAATAAGCATAATAGGTTTTTTTAACCATCTGTCGTTAGAACTTCTATAATATAAAAGACAAATATTTGATTAATTTATGCGATTCACCAAAAAGTTGTATGATGGTTCTCAATTGGAACAATTTCCTCTGAATCGATTTTAACAACGTACCTATCGTTGACGACCGAGTATTATAAAAACAACGGAACAGTATAATAATATATTATATTATATAATAACATCGTCGTCAAGTTGTATATTATAATCGTACCGTTGACCTAATGCAAAACTTAAGACTTTGCCCTTGCACATCGTAATGTAATTTATATAGTAATAATAATAATAATATTATCGTGAATGAAAGTCACACGCGCGGTTTCGACGACCGGAAAACTGCAGTGAATACTGAAAGAAAAAAAAGAAACGAGTTTGAACGTGTTTCACAAAATCGCGGAATTTACGACTACATCAGTCGCAACTCACAAGTCGTGCGCACATGTGTACCTAAACAGATATCATTTGGTTTTCTTTCGTGTAAACAACGCCATGCCTAAGTAGGTACCTACCTACTTACGTTGGAAACGGGCACTTTCTCTGTTGATTATCATATGAGCATCGCGCGCGAAAACAAAATAAAATGTTATTAGATATTACTTTTTTGTAATAAACTGCCTCGCCTGCAAGTTGTAAAATTATGTCGGTTTGTTTTGGGGTAATAAAACGGTGTTTATTTGCGAACAGCCATCGCCGCGGCAGTCTCAATTTCTGTTTTTGTTGTTTGGTTTTTTTTTCCTTTTCTAGACAACTGCTGCTGCAGTCGTAACTTGTAATATCGTGTCAATAGTTAAGATTGGCTAGTCTTAATTGAAAACTACCCGAGTACGGGTAGACGCGATATCTGGTCATTTCTATTGGTGGAATTCTAGTACGATTGTAGGGGCTTTACATTTTAAAATAACAACTATCTAAATACGATGAAAATGTATTTTTGAAAAAAACGTTTCTACAATTTCATAACAGATAATATATCATAGAAATATTTTATTATTATTATTATTATTACCACAGAACAATTACTCGTATTTTGTTTTATTTGTTTGTTTAATCCATGACAAAATATATTTTGTCATAGTAATCTATGTTCAATATCAAATTGTCGCATTAACGCTTACCATTCATGGAAATGAGAAGTTTTTCAATCAAATTATTAACCATTTTTATCATAAAAAAATTCTTAGTATGTACTTTTTTTTTTTTTATAGATATTGAACAAAGTTTATTAAGAAACATATTATATAAACTATTATTTCAATCGTGTTGAACTTTAAACTTTTTACATGTTAGGCCTTGATTTTTCTTATGTAAGTATTTAAATTATATTTATCTATAATAAAACAATTATAAATTATCATTTTAAATAAAGTAATAAATCCATCTTATGATTAAAAAAACTTTGAGAAGATGATTAATAGATAATGGGTCGTAGAGTAGGATCTTCTATATCAATATTATTTGTGTCAAAAAAATCTAATCCCCTCCTTCCACCTCCTCACACCCTTCATTGGTGTCAAATATTAGCCACTGTGTTTTTTAAAGCGTATAAACGTTTTAGACATATATAGTGACGGACGTCAACGGTTTACGAGAACATTTTTTTTTTATTCCAAATGAGTGCGCGGATAATCGGATGTCTCGAAGACCCCCGGAGATAATTCGGATTCAAAGCACGTTTTGACGGGTCGCCGCGTCCTTCGCTTTTGTATACATAGGAGAGACAATGGTGAAAGGGGTGAAGCAATTATTTTAGCCGCTTAATCGAATCCATAACCTTGCCGGTAATGGGATATAATATGAAAATAATATAAGTTTATGTATATATAGGTACTCGAATACTTCGTGTCGATATCACACACACATACACGCATTATAATAATAACGATAATATATTACAACGACTAAGCAGTCCGAATAAGAGGTGTGAACCATAGTATTAAAATATAATATACCAAACATGCTACGATATTATACATTGCGTATGCATTTTAATAGCCGTCCGTGGCGTTATAATTGGAATACGTTTGGTAACCGCAAACGGTGTCGGTCAGGAAAATGGGAGTACACGATTATGGTACCTATATGTATATACGGTATACAGTATACACATTTATGCATACGGTGGTATTTTTGATATTGTGATATTTTGTTTCATCAAAACAGTTTTTTTTTGTATAAATAATATAATATATATATATAATTTTCTAATCATTTGATAACATAGAAAAAAAAATAATAATGTTTCCACTATTAGGTACAAAATATTAAAAGTAAACAAAATACAAAATGTTGATATAATCAATAACGATCGTAATATGCGACGCAGTGTATCATAACTTGATGTGTCATATATATTATGACGGTTATTATATTAAATAATATAACGCGTTACACAGCTGGACGGTTTTGATTGATTTTTTTGCAGTAATACTGAAGACTAGAGAAACGACGACGGGTGGCTAACGGGGTTCATATAACGAACGGATGGTATACGGTGATAGGCAGCATTGCCGTTCCGTCTTCGTCGTTCGCCGCGCTCATCGTGATTGTGAGAGGTTCCTGCAGGTTGACCGGACACAACACGGTCGTCGAGCGTTCCGTGCACGGGATCCTCTGCGCAAACTTCCCGTTCAGCCGCAGCTTTAAACAAAAATCAAATCGTCAACGTCATCATTATTCAATATTAAAAAAATCACACGGAGCCCAGCGCAGTGATTGACACGGCAAAAATAGTGTGGACAGTATACATATTGTATAGTGCCATAAATTGTTATTACACCGCTCCAATTATTATCTTTACCTATTGAAAAGATTACATAGAATAGCAAACAGAAAGGATGTTTCTGGATTTATTTTATGCATCTAAGAAGGGAAGAATCATTATTAACTTAATCCAAGGATGAACAGGATACTGTTCTGTTTGTTCCACATGAAAAAATAAGTACAGAATACAGATGCACACTAAAATATCAGAAAATTAGTTGGAATACTCGGTCCACCTGTCTTTCCTTCACCACTACAAGTCAAGTACTGAATTTTCACGGGTACGGTTATCGACCTACCTCGTACGAGTCAACCGGATTGGGTTGTGGTGATTTCCACGCCAGAATGATGCCGTCTGGTCCGATTTGCCTAACGACGTGCAGACCGATTGGATTATCCGGTCCGATCAGACACAAGTATTTACGGTCGTCACTCTAAAAACAGAATCATTTTTGTTTGAAATTCACCGCGAAATAATAACGCCGTCCTATGAAATTAATATTATTATAAAAACTAGTTTCTGAACTTAGGTATTTAGTAGAGGGTCTAATGATTTTTCAGGGATTACCATCCCGTACAACTCAACCTCAAAGTTACACCACACGTGAACAAACAATGTTTCAAACGATAATAACAAATAATTGCACATACGATTGATAATTAGACAAACAACAATTGATCGCAAGATAAAAAATACTGTTCAAGTAAATTATTTTCATAGATTGATTGCGTCCCATGATTTCGTATACAAGTTTTCTATTGATTTAATGAGTTCACCTCACTGTTTTCGAATGGGCAGGGCAATACTAATTACGTACCATATATACCTTTTTGTGAGTGAATAAATTGCGTCCCCAAAAAAGGTAAAGGCTATTATATAGTTGCGTCTAGCTTAAGTACATAAAATTTAATTATTTTTAAAATAAATTATAGTAGGATTTTGATTGACATTTATAAAACTTTCTTTTAAGCACGATAAAATCTCATTTTTATTACTCTTTAGGTACTATCTGTCATATTATTATAGCTAACAATATTTATTTTAATGTCACAGATATGTAATGAAAGTTTGTAATGAAGTTCTAAAGAATTTTTAATAAGACGATAAAGCACCTCTAATAAAACTTCATTGTGTATTTGTGACATTAACTCATTTTTAATAGTAATAGTATGCGTAAATAATATTGAGTTTAACAAAAATGTTTTAGAAAATATTACACACATTTTGTGTTTCAATAATAAAATTAAAAAAATATATATCTCATTTTAGGTATTTTATTATTTATGGTGGGAAGGATACAAAAGTACATTATTAAAAAGGTATAATATTCAAATATTTTTAATTAGTTCATTTCCATTTTTGGGGATACAAATTATCGAAAAAATAAATACGAGGGATATAAAATATTGTCCCACATACTCTTTAAGAATTAATACTGACGGACGTTAAAAATGACTGTGCTCTCTTTGGGTGGTTTGGAATGTAAAAAAAAAAAACTAAATTGTATAATAATTGTAACACGTCTATTCAAAATACCATGTGTGTTTAACTGTATTACTCAATTGGGTCGTATGCCGTAATAATATACCACAAAAACGTTCGAACGCAATAATATCGATGACTTAGCGCAAACATTACCAGTGTATTTATTATTTTTATAATCGTTTCGAACAAAAACCTCTGCAGCGCATGTGCAGGTATATATAGATGGCCTTAAGACTATTGTAGTACGAATCGAACGGTGTTATGAAATTTATATTTTACAATGAGCTAACCTTTTCATCCGAAGTGCACTCAGTGCCACCGTTCAAGTATTTTTCTACGGTCGTGCAATTAAAGTCGGGAGCGTATCGAGTGGATGGTACGGAATCGAGACCTCTTGTGAATTCTAATCGCCTACTCCACTTGTCGTGCTCAGATAAATATAGCAGTTCGTCAGCCAGCATCATAATTATCTTGTTTTTTTCGAAATTCTTAGCCTCCAGCATGGCTGCTTGTTTGGTTAGGTGACAAACTGTTTGTTTAATCTTAGGCGGACATTTGTATTGTACCTAAACAAACCCATTGTCGGTACTCAGCACAAACATTTCTTAAAAAAAATAATAAGTATTAAACTCCGGGTATAAATCATATACTTACGGGTTTCACAGATTTTAGGTGTTCTGAAACAAATATACAAATATTGAATGTAGGTCAATGTGTATCAATACATGAAAAAAAAAAATATTTATATATTATAAATTACCATCGGACGTTGTAGTTGAGACATCCGATAAATTTAAATTGCTGTTCGAGTCTAATGTAGATATAACGTTGTTGAAATTGTTCATAACTTTTTGTAAAATTGGTTCAAAATGTTTAAAACAGGCATCGCACGTCTAAAAATATATTATTATAGGTATAATAAAATAATTTTTTGGTATAAGCAAGTAATAGATTTTAATTAATTTTTCCATTTTTTTTTCGCTAAAGAAAAATATTTTTGGGTGTACTCATTAGAACGATTATATATAAGACTAGTACTATTTTGTTAATGAGTTTATTTTTACTTATGATTTTAAATAACAATATAATAAATTATAATGCATTAGTGTATTACCTGTAATTGTGTTAAGTTTGGTAGATGTTGCGTCGTTATGTGCTGATCGTTAACATTGATTTGTTCCAAGTTTAATTTTCCTACATTGTTAGTCTGATAACAACATAATAATTGAGATTAAATTATAAATTAAAGAAAATATGAAATTCATTATGTACTTTTAAGTTTTCACACTGCAGCTCTTCGGCAGCATTTTTCGATCCATTGTACGACATGTGTCTTTCCAAACTATCGATAATTTCTTGTTTCTGTGACAGTTCTTGATTCAATTCGACAGTTATATTTTCTTTGATTTCCTTTTCTTCTGCTAGTGCATTTCTTAAAAGTTTGACGTGCGCCTATGGAAATATAACAAACAATCGTGTGTAATAATTACTAAAAAAAAAAACTTTATAGTTGAAATATTATATTGAAAATGTTTAAACAGAACATTCATAAAGTTAAAACAAATTAACAATTATATAATTAAACAAATAGTATACGTCCAGTAGGTATGTATATAGCCTGTTCAGTTTTAATACATCCATAAATTATATTTTTATCAAATATAAAATTAATAAACGTTTTAAACATTATTTCATTTCGATTTAAATCGGGGGCAGACTGGCTAGGGAGGTGAGTGGATATTTGTCTTCTGGGTCCTCGATTAAAAATTAAAAATAATAATAATTTGTTATAGTAAAAATGATATAATTATAATAGTAAACACTATTAACTTTAAGAATGATAATTGAATATACAAGAATTGTACAATTGTACAATAATGTTGCTTTAAACTCGAAGAACTAAGAATACTATAAATTGAATATTACGGTTAAAATATTTTTTTATTATTTTTTTTTTTTACACTATTAACGATATTACGATAAACGACGCTCTTATAATGCTCGTTGTACAAATTAATATAATTTTATGAGACGCGTTCGTGTCATACAACGTAATACTTTAATTCACGCGTACATACAATTAAGTATCTACACTCTATAAAATTAACTGCTATTTTCAAATTATTCACTAAATGTCTAATCCTAAGTTTATTTATAATATGGTATACTACATACAATAAATTATGTTAATATAAGCTATATATATTAGTTATTTTACAATAATTTTAATTTTGATTACTAAACTTACATTTTCTTCTTGAAAATCTTGGACATTATAACAGTATATATATAATATATTAGTTATTAAAAAATAATTTATCCTTTTTAATAACTTATACTATATCAGAGGTATATATTTATTATTTTTAATTTTTATTAAAATCAAATATGACAGAATAAAAATTATACCATTTATATTATTCAGTATTCTATATATAAAATACAATAATAACAAATAGCTCGCTGCGTAATGTAATGAATAATGATCAATGGGACTTTTACGTAGTCATAAATATTCAATAGAGCTAAGTAAAGCATTAATTTTATAATTTTATGTTTGAATTAAGTTTGTATTATAAATAGATTGCTTTTTTGTATAATTGTATAAAGTATAAAAGCATAAAAAAGTTGAATTGATACAACTATTTTAACTAAAAAGATAAATCTTCTAAAATATAATATTAATAGATTCAATTCCGGGCCCTAATAAGTAATAGCTACTTAAGCAAACGGGTACCTTGAAATTCAGTCTGTCCTTTATTTAAATATGAAATTTAAAATTTAAAGATAAAATTTAAAAAATGTATGTGTCGTAAATGTTACATAATAAGTATATTATACACATATTTTCTAAGTCTAAAACTAACTTTGAGGGTCGGTGTAAAATTTCAAATTATTGTAAAGACTAATATAAATTTCTATTTACAAATGTTTTTTTGAAATACCTTCTTTTTACTATTTATATTAATTGATTCAAAATTAACGAGCCGCAGAAAAACTGTCTCTTTTGATAGCAGAAAAAATAGTGTAGTCATTAAATTAAACCAAAATAGTCATAGCAACTACTGGTATGGACGGTTCCATATTTGATATTTCAAAGAAGTAAATTAAGGCTCATAATCAGTGGCATGGTACAAAAATCATAAATTAATATCATATTCTTAAACAGTAAACACAACAGTTATATTTATTATATATTAAATATATCACTACTTAATATCTAAGAAATTCTTCGTTATTTCTCTATGAAACATAAAATTTTTAATGGAATAATATAATTACCAAAAATAATTTTCATATTTTTTTTAACACGAGTTCTAGGGACACCTCGGACTTTCCTGTCTCTATAAAAATTACCCCGCATATTGTGTATTATATTTTATATTTATACGAAGTTTTATTTTGATATAAATAGTAATAGTGCCCATAAAATTAATTTAAAAAATAAATATATTATCGTTAAACAATTATCCCAATAAAAATGTAATTGTAATTATTATAAAAGCAATAAATTAAAAATTACCTCAAGGGTTTCGACTTCTTCTTTGAGTTCTCCGTTTGTGACGTCATACTCATCAATTTGTTTCGATAATTTTAATATAGTAGATTGGTAATTTTTTGCCTGTAAGATATTTAAACATAATTACATTTTTATTCTACGGAAAATATATTAAAGTGTTTACTTCAACGTTAGATTTCTCCTCAAGTTCAGCGTACACTGACTGTTTAAAACTAATATCTTTCTGTAGGTCCTTAAATTTCATTTTCTCGCAATCTAATTGGTTTCTAAGTACGGCATTTTCAGATTTTATTTGGCACACTTCATTGACGAACTGTTCCATGTCGTTTCTAAGTTGTGTTTCACGGCGGATCCATGACTGCTTTTCGACATCTTTAGCTTTCAATTTGTGCACAAGTTCTCGTATTTCCGTTTCGAGTCCATGTATTCTATCAAGAAGTTCTGGTTCCCTATCTCTAGAATCAGTTGATAACCGCATTCGGTTCTCACGATCTGTTAACTGTTTTTGTTTTTCTGCCAGTTCTGAGTTAAGTTCTTCAATTTGCCGCTTATACCCTTCCTCGACGTTCGCCAAAATGTTATCTGCCTGTTGTAATGTCTGTTGATACACATTTTCTTTAAATTCAAGGTCTTGGATCCGTTTTTCCATTTCCATTCGTTCTTTAGTTATGATCTGTAGTTTCTCTAAATAATCTATGTCCAGTTCTGTGGACTGTTTGTACTCAATAGTCTTCATTGATTTGGATTTGCGATAATGTTTACACACAATACGCCATATATTCCATAACACTATTGCCGGCCATGCATTTTCCAAAATTTGTAATTTACATTTTGTTTCCATTTCGGATTCTTCAAGTTCGAAATTTCTCTGCTCGTATTTATTGATCAATGCTTCCATAGAGGCTGCATGCTTACGGGCTTCGCATTTTTTTGCATTTACTTCAGATAACTCTTGACGAAGTGCTTCAATTTCTTGAGCCTTGGCAATCAGTTCTGTCTGTAGAGTATTTTTTTTTTCAGTCAATATCATATATTTATTTTCCAACCTAAAAATAAGAAAAATTAACAAACCGTTATTAAACAAACATAACACATTTTTAGTAGTTTAAACATTAACATACTTTTGGAATCTAAGTCTGGTGTCGTTTTCTGCCTCTTCGAATTCACATTTTTCTTCTTCTACCAATCGATTTTGTTCTTTTAGTTTATCTATAGTGGTATACAAAAGTTTTATTTCACTGGCCAGTCTTGATTCTCTATCGATAGTTTTTGTTAAAAGTTTCACTCTATCGTCTCCGTCGCTTTCATAAGCTTCGATTTTCCTTTCTAAAGTTCGCCAGTGTTCTTTGTAAAACGACAATTCTTTAGCAACTCGATCATCAACTAATGGCACTTTGCGTTCTTCGATTTTTTCACGAATTCTAGATAATTTTCTAAGTTCTTCGGTTAAATCGGTAGAAAGAATACCTATGGTTTTTTCAATAGGACTTTCCGTTTGAGTTGCTTCTGATATAGCTTCTGAATAAATATCCTCTTCAAAAATACCACTTTCTTGAAGGCAGTCCGTGTAGGCCTGTTTATGGCGATCATTTTGATTTACATCTATTAAACGGCACTCGAAATGTCGTATGAGAGCTAGCACTTGATTAATTGTGGATCTATCTTCTACACAATAACATACACTGTTATACATTTCCATCAGTCGTTGTTTAATGTTATCGCATCGTCTTACATCCTAAAATATAATTAAAATTAAAACTTATAAAATAAGTTGTTTATGACGTGGTATTTAAAACATGTGTTTAATATTTATTGATTGTACGTAATATACGAATGTCAGTCATCCAGTCGTGCACGTGGTACGTGAAGAATTAAAAATAATAACAATATAGTTAACCTTTACATTCTACGGTGGCGGTTGTTACCGCAGGAATGCCTGTTTGGTATGTCGAAAATTCTCATCGAACCCTCTCGGTTACATCCCCCGAGGTAAAAATCGAAACCTGTAATAACCTTGTCCATGCATTATGGATGCCGTAAAAATATAATTTTATTACTAAAACGACCTATAGATAACGAGTGGAGTACTAAATCGGAAAGCCATTAAAAAGTAGACACAACTATTATTAAATAAGTGCATTTAATATTTGTGATATATATTATATTATTATGTACTAAATCTTAAATCAGATCACGATTCGTCGTAAGTATAAAATTCCTATTACAAGGTTGTCACATGGTGCTATAATATACACTTTAGGCGTTGCCATTCGAAACCTGGCCTTATTGTATTTAAAACATTCTATCTCATACATGAATATATGGTATTTATAATATTGTGATATTATTTTTACAGTAGGAGTGGTAGGTAATAGGTAATCGTAATTCTAATAAAGACTAGAGGGTTCGTTGATATAACGGCACACCTATAGATTTCGATGACATAATGGCTAGAATAATATAAATTGGTAATCAAATAAACGAATAACAATCACACGAGAGTGATTTTGAATATTGGCTTTGTTTAGAATATTAACAACAAAGTATTACGAGCGTTGCATACAAATTTTACCCTATAGTTGGCAGTATTATTTTTGTTACCTACTATTATGTTGTGTTAGCCATTAAAAAAAATCGTGAATTTATTTGGTAATTATTATTTTAAGTTCCTGTATTTGTATATAATTTACAACATCATATATTTTGGCTATTGTATTAATATATATATATTTTTTTTTTTTGTTAATCAATATATTTTTATTTATAACAAAATATGTCTGTTTTCTTCCTAGTAAAATTTAAGAATATGCTAATGATAAAATATATTTTAAGTACTATGATATTTTGTAATAATTGAAATACCAAATAAAAAATAAATTATTTTTCGTTTTATATCTACTTCCGGAAACGATATCTCTTTGGGTTCAACACTCAAATCCTGGTTGGTTTTTGAACGCTAACACCTTGTTCTCACAATAAAGATAAAAATAATTTTGTCATTACAAGGACAAAAAAAATCAAGCCAAAAACATTTAGTTTTAATATACAATAGGAAAAACACCCATTTTAAATTACTCTTTATTAAGCTATACAAAACCACGACCTTGCTTCTCAAAGACTAATTTATTATGTGACACATTATTCATACAATGTTGTAGATCCTACTTATGATAATTTTCATAGATTACTTACTAATTCATTTTCGTGTTGGTCTCCGTCACTGCAAAAATCATCACTGGTGGCCAGTGACATAACACCAGAGTCGCTCATGTCTTCGGTGGTTTCACGGTTTTGACTTTTTAACTATAAAAACAATTCGTTCGAAGTATTAAAATGTTTTGCAACCACACAAGACACATTTCATATTCAATGACAAAAAAATCCATTATACAGAGCGTGATAAATATTGAATACATACATGCATAACATATAATTATATAATTCAAAGATTAAATTTTGTAATCAAATAGTAAAGAACGATATAAATTATAAGAACATACTATTTAAATTTTAAATGTATAATTTTTAAAATCAAATAATATGATTTTTAATTATATTTTTAATATTACCTTGGTCGTTGTTTCGATATCTTCCAACTCCAAAAGCCTGAACTCGAGTAGTTCGTTGTGTTCTGATGTTTCTTTAAGTTGAGTTTGCAATTTATTCACTTCAGCTAAAAGGTCAGAATTTATATTTGACAATCGTTGGATTTCTCGTTTATCTTTACGCAACGTCGAGTCTTTGAGTTGTTGCATTTGCATGCAATTGTATGCACGCAATAATTCTGAATGTTTTTCAGAAAGTAATGAAAACATAGTTTCCAAGTCTACCATCTGTAAATAAAACTCTCATAAGAAACAGTTCTATATTTACCTGTGAGGTAAAAGTAATTAAAATATTTGTGTTTTTTTATTTTAAATTGTCATTCCTGTTTAAAGTGGTTTCCTTGATTTTAGTTAGCACATATTTCATATTTAAATATTTTATGTTAATATATATATATATATCGTATTTTTAACATTAATAAAAATACTTTAAAAATTAAAAACTTTAGTGCAAATTTTTCGAAATATAATTTTTGAGACATCGCATTATTGTATTAATGCGAATTACATAAGTTGCAAGATTGAATTTTTATTACAAAGTTCTTATTTTTCTTGTAAAAAATGAGGTATCATCATGTGCACGTCTTAAATTATTATATTTACCATTATTTTATTTACTTATAATTTTATAATTATACAGCATATAATACACGTATAGTGACAAAATAGATTTAAAACAATTGTTTCACGCATAATTAAAAAAAAAATCTTTAATTATTTTAATGTACCTACCTGTGGTAATTGATTTTCATTGTCTAAAATTATCGGATTGGTTGTGTTTCCTCCCACGCGGTTATTGACTTCGACAGTTTTTTTCCGTACGTCGAGAACATCTTGAATGGTCTCTTTTGACGTATTTGTTAATATTTTTTGTACCTATACAGATTAAAAATAATTTTTATGGCATATTAAAAACAGCATTGCCACAGTAGAGTGGACTACAAAACAAAAATATGTATATAATTATTCATTTTGTACAGACTCCCACGTGAAATAGTTGAAGCTTTTGTGAGTTTAAAATTATTAATATAGTTTAAAAACTGTACGTGTTTTCTAATAATAATAGGTTCAGCGATATAGTAAATTACTTTAATATTACTAATGTTAGTGATTTGGACAGTAAGTTTTGGTGAGCCAGTTTCCGAAGAGGCGTTATTTTAAGTTTTCATTAAAAAAAAAAATGTGTAGTAGGTATTAAATAATTTTTTTTTTATGAGCCTAAATGGTTATTTTAATTAGAAGGCACTATCAACATTAACGCATTTCATCACTTTAACAATGATTAATATATGCGAAGTACCTACCTAGATTTTTATCAAATTTCATTCGTAAAAATGATTTTATCAATATACATTACACTTATCTACTTATGTGTAGGTAATTTTCAAAATAATAAATTAGTGTAGTGACATAAGATATAAATCTCAAGAAAAATAAATAAATAATGTAGTTGTAATGTACAAATATTTTTTATATAGGTTTCATTAATCGTACGAAACTATACTATAGATTTGTCTATTATTCATACAAAGATTAATATTAAGTAGATGCCAGCTACCAAGTACTAATTAAATATAAATTATACCAATTTATTATACAAAGAAATTTAGATTAATACATTATTATTAGTTATATTTTATATTTTTATAAGTATTATTTTCAATGAAAATAAAAATGTACTTTTCTTCATTATATTACTTATTAGTTTTTTTTATATTATTCGAAAACAAGAAGACATGACTGAGCACTAATGGTTTTGGAAAGTTTAATTTTACTTGTTTTTAATATCTGAAAGAATTATTATTTAATTGTATGTAATTAATAATTATTATAACTTAGATAGGTATACCGTTATATAAATGTAAAAAACTTAAGTCACTTAGGTACAAATCAACAATTATAAATAAGTTGAATTCCTTTCTTAATACGAGTATATTATATAATTATAAGTCAATAAAAAATAGTTAGAAAATAAATTACATTTGTAACTGCTAAATTTTCCTTTTCTTTTATTTAATAATTTTAATTTAAATTATTAAACTTATAAGATTTAAAATGTTCACAATTAAAAACATACTTAAAATTACTAAATAATAATTATATACTTAAACCGAATTATATTATACTATATTCATATTTTATTTCAATAAGCTGTATGTTCAGTGAATATTTATTATGTTTTTGACAATTGTACAAATTACCAAATTTTACGGATAAAAAATATTAAGATAATTTTTTGAATTTGGAAGTAGGATTTATAATTAATTACTCATTACTTTTTATGTCTTTATATTAGAAAATAGTATATTAGTTTAGTTTTATTTTAATAACATAGTATATTTAGTTCACGATGTAAGATGTGATGTACAATTTATATAGTAAATAAGTAATAATTTAATAATACCTATATTTGTATGGACAATTAACTATATATTACTTGTATTTTTAAAGTTTTTATATAATAAAACTTACTAAACAATTTTTACTTATTTCGAAAATAATAATAAATAAAGTATGAATTGATTATGAAAAGTAGTTCTTAAATCCAAAGATGTTCTCGCTATAATTTTTAATAGGTATATATCTACATAACTAAATTACTTCCTAATTTTACCGGTTATATGATAAACATATCCAATCAATAATTAATAAAATATACGAGATTTATAAAAAAAAAACAACTATTTTCTTTTTTTCTTTAAATGAATTAAAATTAAACGATTTTAATTATTATTTATTTAGTTTTGTATAATATTACTATTTTTACATAATAATTACTGTCATATTTGAATACAAAAATGTGGAACATAAAATTAAATCCAATTATACGTTGTCACGAATATATAATTTAATTCTTCAATGCAATATTCTGAAATGCCAACATTTCATTTTCCGATTTAATTTACTGGAAATGTAAGTGTATTAAATGTGTTAAACGCTCCCATGTAATATAATTCGTTTTGATCAAATTATTATTAAACAACACATAAATTGAGTACAAACTACTTTAAAAATTATATATATTTGAAATAACATAACATTAAATACTTAGGTAGTAAAATTAAAATGATTAACTTTTATACAATATACCTAAATGGAAAGTACGCTAACGATTTTAAATTATAATATTATTTGTTAAAAATGTTTCATAATTTATTATTGTTATTTACTTTAAAATGTACAATTAATTTTATAATCATAAAAATAACAATGTTACATTCTAATTATAATTTACTCATGTAACATATTCGCATTATAATGACGTATGAGGAAGTGAACATTAAAATACGCTACGATGTTTTACAATTTCATTAGAAAGGTTTATTCTTATTGAACAGACATTGAGAACGGGTATTGAAAAGTCCCGTATACAACAAACCCATCATTACGGTATACACTCAGGTTGAAAAACAATATCAAAAATAATGATATGATTACGAATATCGTTTTGGTCGGGCATCACGAATATCCATCTTTCGTACAGTCGTGTACAGATTAAAGGCACCGTATTATATTAATATTTCTCATTTTTTTTTCACCATTATTGCGATCATTCGTACATTGCGAGCGCCGCACGCACTCTTGCAGTCCTTAGATTTATTATATACAGCAACGATGGGGAGAAAGCATTTCGAAATATATTTATAATAATAGTAAAACATCCGTTACGCGTGTTTAACATTTTTACGATGCATGTATGCACATGCATATAATAATATTATATCGGCCGTAACCATATAAACGTTCGCAGAAATCGATGGACGACATTCGAGTGTGACATTTCAACGTCTTCTCAAGCTAGCTTGCATTTAACAACGCAGTGGTTTTCGTGTCAATAGCTTACGTTACTTTATGTTAGGTTAGGTTTAGCTATTTATTAGTCTAAATCCGTAACTGTACAGTATGACAATATCATACATTGCATACATTAAACGATATCTCGAGTTTCGTTCAAATAATTTTAAAATGTTTGTAATTGTAAACTATAAAATAACATAATATAATATTAGTCCATTACCTAATTTATTTTATTGCTATCTGCAGATTTATTGAAAACATGGTATATATTCGATTTACCTATAGATTTCGATATCCATAGATCATGCGAGTTATTTTCTATTATAATTTATAGAAATAATGATCTACAAAAAGACTGTTGTGACTTAGAAGTTAGAAGGTTATTTTTTTGTAAACATAATCATTAACTTTCAACGGTTACATAACAACTGTTGTTGAAAGTTAAAAATGTAATCAGTCTTACCTTATGCACGGGTCCTTTTTTTTTAAAACTTGACTGTTGGGAACCTTCATTTAACTTTTTAATCTAAAAAAAAATAAAATATATATATCAATGATAGCGATTAACAATAATAGAAATACTATAGTAATAATAGGTGATGACGCGTATAAGCTCGATGCGAAATAACGTTCTAAACGTTTCAATTTTTAATATAGTTCACTTTCATTTTTTCGCTGTCTTCAGCGATTTACATTATTATTTTTTCATCATCATCATTAATGTATTATTTTTTGCACATGCGATTCCGCAGCAGATCGTGATCCCGCCAAAATGGTACCTTGGATCGCTCGTGATGTCGTGGGTGCTTCAAACTAGTCGTTGTTGCGAGCGGCTCACTCGTACAAATACACTTTCACCTCCGACCGGATCACGTTTTACCTCCGCCTTAATTTTACTATACCTATATATTTGGCACCCGGCGCACGGTCAAATTGAACCAACTAATTAATTTCGACACCTGTTTACGGCGGTCGATCAACCCACCTGCATGGCTGCATGTCAGCCTGTTTAATGTACCGTTTATCATTTCATAATTTTTAATCAAAATACTTCAATTCTTGCCACAGAAAATTGTAGAAGGTTATGAAAATTAGATTTATACCCCCCGCCCCACTATTCTTGTAATAATAAAACTTTGAAATGTTGATGCATTAGATAGTGTTGGACACCTAAATTATACTTGTTAATGTATATTGTGTACACTTACTTTATTATATATATATTATACGTATATCATGGACCACATGCTATTATTTTATTAATGAATAATTCTTGTGTATAATAAAAAATATAATAATATTTATTCTTTATATTAACCTTTGAGAAAAAATACGGACAAAAATAAAGTAGGTAAATATAATGGGTTCTATATTATAATATTATATAATCATAATAATTTTTCGTTTAAGTTGAATTATAAATCTTACGATAACTTACAATCGGGATTGATGATCCGTAAGGTATATACGTATATGCTATTTAATTTGTCAATTTACATATTGTGTCACTAAAATCAGTAAGAACATTGGATTTTTTTTTCTGGATAAAAGTTTATGGTAATGAGTAATGACTAATGGATTCGAATATGAATTGAAATACGTCTTCGAGCTGCAGGGATAAAAAAAAAATAACGTTCACAATTTATCCTACTAGGATTTGACATTTGTTGGCCTTTATTCATAAGCAGATGAGTCATGTATGAAATCACACAAATTTGACAGGTGAACACGCCTATTCCCCACAGGAAATCCGCCAATTCGTTTCGACTGATTAATGGACAGTGCCATATGTATGCTATATACACTCCGAGAAAACAAACGAAGGAGGTCAAAGCAATAAATATCTACCACTAGAAAAAAATCTAAGTAGGTACTACATATTATACTGATATGGGTGGAAATTATATGAACGTCTTGAGCAGAGTGCTAATAATTCGTTGATTGTTTTTAAAAATGAATCATAAAATATAAGATTTATGTTATGTCACACGTCGGTATTTATATTTATATCGGTGCATATACTGTTGTAATTCATTATTATTTTATGTTAAGATTGTCAACTATTTTATTTTTATTTTTAATTCATAACATGCTTTGATAACGTCTAAAACGTATATTACATATTATTATAGTTGAAAAGAAAAAAAATGAACATACATTGCTATTAAATGTAGGTGTACTATACACGCTTGAATACACTCAGTTTCAATATAGAATATTTAAGTATACCTATACTTGTATAATATACATAAAAATTTAATAAAAATGAATAACTAGGTATAATATTAGTTGAAACATTTTATAGCTTATATTAATACTTTAATAATCAAATTTTCTCACGTGTCATTTAATGTATGATTGACCGCATATTCCGTAATTTTTAGCAACATTTTTCAAAGTTTTGTGAAGTAATCACATGATAATATTACAAATCATTGACGAATTCGAAAACTGTTAACCTGTATATTACACTACTATAAGAATATTGTAGTCGAAATAAGGTAATATTAACAATTAATTTAGTAAGAATTAATAAATACATAAACGTAACAAAACCAACATAATAATTATTTATGTATAATATTTTATTTTTTAAATGAGTAAAATCAAAATTACAATTTTTTATATATTTTTATTTTTACTTAAAAGAATATTTAAAATATATTTATTATATATATTATGGATGTTAACTATTAAAATTACGTAATAAAGTGATTTAGATTATTATATACACTACAAGGTTTACAATCGTTACAAGAATACTAGTAATACTGGATTATGGGTAAAATGCAATAAATGATAATAATTTAAAGTTGTAATTTGTAAATGTCATAATATACCGTGTATAATGTAATGGCCTGGCACAACCACGTGTGACCTAAAGATGTGGAAAATGTCTATTATATTATTATTCTAAAAGGTTAATTCCAAAGTCATATGAAATAGTATTACCTAGTAAATAAAGCTAACATAAAATATAATGTGCATAAAATAATAACAGTATATCGATTTGTTAAAATATTTTAGTATTATAAATACGATTTAAGATAAAAACAATAGATTTTAGATTTCCTTAACCTACTTAATAAAATATATATATTTTATTTTATTTGGTCATAGTGATTTATAGTATAAGAATAATTAAGATTTAAACAAAAAGACAAATTTTCATTTATTTATGATTTTATTAATAATCATTATGGTTTTAAATCTTAAGCCAAAAGATTAAAGAAATTTTTATACCCGAAGACAATCCTAACGGTTATTACCTAATGAGAGTACCATTATGTATATATATTATATTAATTTTTTTAATCAGTAAATTAAAAATAAAAATTAATACTATTTAGGATTTCTTAAAACCACGATAATTTATTTTTTAATAAGATTCCAAGTAAAAATAAATATTAGAATAGTATAAATATGTAGTATATGCAATCAACTATTTTTGGAAACAATATTATATTATAATACTAAGTTATGTATTTTGATTTAAATAAGTGTTTGGATATTTGTGTTTGGTTATTCATTAATGTAATAATTTAATGAAAACACTAAACAATTTTTACTCAAACTCAATGGAAGCCATTACAAAATTATGGTGAGTCAGTGTAACCCATTAAGAATTAAAAACTACTGTTGGTAGTGATATGGCTCCTCTAAATACATTATTTATGAAACTAAACATTCAAAAATTTGATATGTTTTTATACTTTGAAAAATGTAATAATTAGAGAAATTTCATCTCAAAACTACGTATAAATTTCTAATATTTCACAATTATAAAATCTGCTATAAGCATAAAAATTATGTATTTTAAACAAAAAATTAAAAGCAAAGAATGTATTCTTAATATTATATGCTTAACTAAAATTATATTAAAAGTTTAATATACATTTTGATTAATTTAAAATAAATTATGTATTCTATACTGGAATAATTAATACGTATATATTATTTAATTTTTTAATGTATTTAGATATTTCGTAACAACTCTTATTTATTTCAATGTGATACTGAATAAAATATCAAAATCAATTAATATTCTCTAACTCTGTGGTAATAAAATTCAGAAAAATTATAATGTTTACATCAACAGTCACCTAGTTAAATAGTAAGTACAATAGTTTATAACGATGTTTTACGACTTTAATTGTGTTACGTATTTATTATGATTTTATTTTATAATACAGAATTAGAACAATGGAACGTTGAATTGTATTGTAAATAATAGATAACTGTTATATTATAACAGAGTTATATAATAATCCAAATAGACAAATAGTTGGCTTTTTATTGTATATATAAAAAATGTTCAACGTAGAACATATTATTATTAGTTTTATAATAAGTGCACGAGTGCATTCACAAGTTATATTATACATACTAAAAAAGTTGCTGTATAAATATGAAGTGCTATATCTTAGAATAGATCGACTAATAATTATTGCATTATAAATGTGCACTATAATATCGTCTACAACACTATGCTCTGACCATAAAATCAATAGGTTTACAAGTTGTAATAACTCACGTAGAGTTTCAAGTAGGCACTTATTAGTACATTGTCTATAACCCGGGATATTGGTCCGAAAGGTGATATTATTATTATTTAGAGAGAAAACTAATTAATTTGTTCACGTATTTGTTACTGTTGTTGTTGTTGTTGTTTCGTCTTGTTAGTTAATAATAACATAATACCTAACCAATAATCACACACAAACAAATAATATTATAACGGTAGAACGATGCATTTCGGTTGAACGAACTTCAATCTGTGTGTTCAAATCGAATAATTATCGCGTTTGATGCGTTATAACATCGCAAGTACTCCCTTCGTAATAAATATTAATATAATAATAAAAAAACACGTATTTATATATTATATTATTTTATTTTTAACAACAGCGGCCGTAGGCTCAAACGTAACCGGTTCGTCGTAAGCATGCGCTTTAGGGACCCCGGTAAAGTTATCGTCATAATTACATTATTGTTATTAAACCGTTCGTATGTACGAATGTTTTAGTACGTGCGTGTATATAATAATAATAATAATAATATGCGCAACGCGCCGAACGTATACGACTGGGTGTGCGGATGGCGTGTGTGTGTGCGTATCAGTGAAAGTACAAACTGCGGCGGCGGGAGAAAGTAGCTTTGGCCCGTTCCGGAGTACACGCGGGAAGAAATAATATTATAAGCAGGCTTATACGTACGTGTGTGTGTGTATATGTGTTTATTATTATTGTTATCGTACATAATTTTCTAGTTCCTACTACTGACAAAATTTTATTGTTATAAACAAAAATTTACAACCCGCACGCGCATGACGGTTTATAGGCACACAGGCGATACAATAATATGCATTCGTAAACTTCCAATACCGTTAATGACTTTCAAAATAATATTCAGTGTCCGTAATATTATAACCTTCACCTTTCACACAAATACTCAAAGCATACATAATACATATTTATATATTATATATTTTATAATATAATAGTCTGATAGTCACGAGAGTAAATAATTGTGTTATGCATATGTATAATGTATATTGTATATATAACATAGTAATACCTAAAACCTAACAATAATTTTATTAATATATAATTTTGGTATTTGTATATTATAATAATAATTGCCGTTGTGGCGTTACGTACTTACGTCTATATACACGAAGTAGTATTATAAACGGTAGCCGGACGAATATTTCGTGACGCCAAGAACATAATAGATTATAGTTAAATATAATGTGTAAACGTAGACGTGAAGTCTCCAAACATTGCTATAATATGCTTGCAAGTGACTATTAAAACAACAATGGGTATGAGTTATGATGGTGTAACGAATAACAATTGTTTTTTGTATTGCACAAGTCTCCGAAAAAATAGGCCTTATTCAGATATGGGTCCTCGTTAAATGGGTAATATGGAATTAGTATACTAGTGTAGGTACTAGAGAAACACCATAAAATACGTAAATATATAGGTACACCTAAATATTATAATGTTTATTGTCATACACCGACTATCCACTTGAAAGTCGATACAAATACAATTGTAGGTAGTTAGTTTATTCAATGTTTTTGAACGCAGACAAATTACTGAAAGTAGTATTAGGTATTCCCAAATTATTTTAATGATGTTGTCAAACCTTAATAGATAAATCATTTTTTATTTAAATAAGACCTCTACCAAAATATAAAATTTTGGTAAGAGATCATCGTATTATAAATACTTCACGTTGATGTTTAAATTTTATGGTAGAAAATATTCATGATTTGTTCATTACAGTTATAAATTCTTTTTGCTAATTGTATTAAAATAACAACTATATTTAAATTAATACAAACTTGAATTTTTTGATAAAATTATTGTTTAGCATATTTTAATTTATTTTGTTGTTGAATTTTGTTAATAATTAATAAATAGAATATTAATTGCATATAAATACTTTAAAATAGGTACAAGACAAATATTATAATTATAAAGTAGTTTAATTGATTATATTCAAAACTACAATTTTGATTTCCAAATTACATAAACTAAACTGTCATTTAAATATAATATATTTGACATCTGTAAATATTTAATGTACTCGCATACATCGTACCTACTATACCTACCTATCCTATACTATAAATTATAATGACATAACAGTTTTTTATGCAAAATTAAACTCATGCAAACATAAAAAATAATATTAATAATTTTGAATGTTCATTGCAACTAATACTATTGTTATATGTTTAGTAATACAATGTAATTTTTATATATCTATTTAAAATTGATATACTTACTTATAAATGATTTTATACACAGAAATAAAACATAGAAATCGTGGGTCGGGCTGTTATTTTTAAGTTACGTAGTAATGATTGAATATAATAGTTCATAAATATATAAATGTATATAACTAATGTATATAAATAATAAATTAGAACTTATGAAATATTTTTTAATGCTATAAATAGTAATACACTTTTTTAATATTAAACATCAATTTTAAACTTGTATATAAAATATACATTTCTATAGTAAGTTAATATTATATCAATGTGGCTCTTAAAATAAATTTATGCCATTTATAATTATTATTATTTTTTTAATTTAGTTGTAATTGAATTTATGTAACTATGTAGAAATCTTGTAAGTATTGAGTAGAGTGGATTTAATGAAGTATTTCGTTACACAGAAATTGAATTTCCTTCACTTTTCTTATTAATTCGGGACTTTGAAAAAAATTATTCTATAAATATTTTGATTCCTCGGCTTTGCTAGTTCAGATTATTGAAATATATTCAAACTTAATAAGTAAATGCCTTTATTTTATTAAAAATAAATGTCTTAGAGAAAATTAATAATATTAATATAAATAATTAATTAATTAATAAATAAATAAATTTAATACATATCAAATTATGGAGCTTTTGTGATATTTTAATATACATGAAATACCATTATATAGGTACATATTACACATAATATTTTTTTTAATATATTTAACTAAATTATTAATAAATCCGAGTTTTAATTGATTTGTTTTAATTTTTGAATTCAATAATTATATGTTTTATCTTGAACATAATAACTACATTTAATGATAAAACTCCTTTAATATTTATTTAACACGAATAAATAATAAAAATATTATATTGTTGTGTACAATACTAATCTATAAATATGACAAAAACTAGAAAGCATGTATAATAAATTATTGATTAATATAAATTCCAAACTGACAAAGACTTAATAAATTATCACTCATATTAATCATATTATGCAATAAAGTTATAACAAATGATAGTTATTAATTCTTAATTTTTTTTTTGTTATTGTATCAAATGTATTATTTAATTTTTTTCATATTGATTGAAATGAACTAGTTACTATTTTTTTTTTTATTATAGTAAAAATTAATAAGTAACAAGTAATAATAATAAATCGTTGAAATGGGTAGGTAATTTGTATTTTCTATGTATCTCAGTTATGGAGGATTGTGAGTTATAATATAACAATGTTAACAGAATAAGCTGGATGTTTAAACCTATCTATATTATTTCAGTTTGACATCTAGCTACTATAAATTATAAATTTCAATTTATCAAGGTTGAAATGATTGAAACAGTTTGTCAGTTTTATTATTTAATGAACATACACGGAAAGCTTCAAGTAGGTACTGTCTTATTATTATGTAATCAAGAAATGTATGAATAAAATTAAAATTTACGAATAAAAATATAATAATATATTAATAGGTATTATGGTAATATACACCCGTTGTTCACTTTTACCATATTGTGTGATGTGTTGACACGTACGACGAGTCAAATACACCCATTATGAAAGTATGGTAAAAGTACCTACATAATACAATGTGAATAAATTTAATTCATTGACGGTAAATTTAAGCCTTTCATCGTCTTTAATTATTGTATAGAGTATGAGTATATGACTATTGAGTGCACGGAAATATACTTCAGATTCAGTTGTTTAGATACCATATTATATTATCGTTATTTTATAACTAATAACTATAATAGGTACGTACATATAGTAAGAATAGTTATAATATACGCCTATATACCATAATACCAATGTTATTGTATTGTAAATCCAGTGCATTTAACAATATGAATGCACTTACAATGTATTAATTTTTAATTATTATTATTCTTGATTAAAATATGTGACTAAATAAAAACCAGTACACTGACACAATTATATTTGTAGTTTATACCGACTGCGGTTGTTGTTCTATTTTATTGTTCTTATCGGGAACAGACCTTCTAGCGTTATCTTTTATCAGTTTTAATAAATCCAACCAACATAATAATGCTTGTAAAAAAACGGGTTTTAATTAAAAATCACCGGAAGCATATGAGCCAACGACTTATTGTTGTAACCTATGTAGTCCAAATAATATTCTCCCTTTAGTTTAAAGATAAAAAAAGTTACTTACCAGGTCTTTGACTCTACTCGAGTTTTTACTCGTAAGCGTCAAATCTTCAACTGAATCTTTGATCATCTATAAACAAAAAAATCAAATAAATGTTTAATCTAGTTATTATATTATATAGGTGGTAAGGTATATTATACCACATATTTAAATAATTATTTTTAATTTATACATCGCACAGCTAAATAGATAATTAAAAACAAATATATCATTAAATTTAATAAGGTTTAAAATAAAATATGATAAAACATTTTAAAATTGTGAGCAACTAGAGATAATAATTACATGAAACTTGTCAAAATATGATTGACACATATTAGAGCACGACGCACGTGCTCATGTTTGGACGGATTGGTAATTATTAATTACTAATAATTACTGATTACAGTCGTATCAAATAATATCATCTATATAATTTTAACATCAGAGAATAAATTGTTCCTGACTTTTTTATGGATTAAATATTTAATATGGATAAATTTATAATCTTTAATTAAATAAATATTACAATAATCATTATGTATTATTGTTTTAAAAGATTCCTCAGAATCATTACAATGTTTGTGTCGATAAACAGAAAAAAATTCCCTTTCAGATTTTTAACGAATATTTTGCATAAATTAGAAATTTAAATAACTTAATTTATTTTATAAGAATTAATATAAGTATTCTTTTGTTTACGGACTAAGTGAGTTTTTAGTTTATTGAATTCATGGAGGGTTAAAATAGATTATGTAGATTTTGAAGAAATATTATTTTATAATCGATTGAAAACCCTTTTCAAATTATATAAGTTTATTAACATTTATTAAATAAATAGCTTTACTTTATTCTATGAGATTGAGAAAAAATAATGGTTTATTATACAAAGTATATTAGCTTTTAATATCAAACAAAGATCGTTATTTTGAATAAAATTAAAATTAATTATTTTCAATAGCTTATACTCTTTAACGTCTTATCAACATAACCCCATACATATATATATATATATATATATATATATATAAGAATTATACATTTATAGGTATATAAATATATGTATTGTTTAATATCATATTATATATGTATAATTATTTTAAGTTTTTTAACATAATAGGTATACCTATTACGTATAACGGTAATGTTAGTATATTATGAATGATACGAGTATAAGCAAACTTAATCGTATAATATTATGATGTGTTTAATTTATTATTAAAAAATACAACAAATATTGGTTAAAAATTATAATATGATATGAAACTTGAAACTCTTTTAAATATTAATGATTCCTTAAACATGATCATATATTCATGTTTCTCCAAAGCACGCTACAATACATCTTATTTGTTTACAGTTATTGTGATTTATATATATATATATCTATATATTTATGTAATAGATATATCTACGTTGAATACACGGACAACTATATTCTTTCTAATGCTATACAACTAAAAATGTTTTTGTAAATCTAATTTATACTTTTAATTAATTGTCTGTAATTTTATTATATTTATTACTAATTCTGTATGTATTTAAGAGAAAAAATGTTTAATGATTATTTGAATGGAATGAATTATGTTATATTATATTTGATATATATATATATTTTTTTTAAACAGTGACAAGGGAAATGTAGAAATCACACTTGTGCGTGTTTGGAGAGAAAAAAGTTCACCGGACGATAATGACGGTACACAGTGGTTAATGAGTAATTAAACATTACAACCAATTAAGGGCACGTTCTCGTGATGGAGCGTAATTAACGAGGTAACGACACGAAGCTATCGTAAACGCGTTTCCGATAATGATTAAATTGCTATTAATGGTGGATAATGTTTTATTCTATTACATATTATTTCTTTGAAGTTTATTAAAAAGTCTAAGATCAATATACACTATAGTCTACTGTGCTTATAATACACACAGTGGCGGCATTATTTCTTATTTTTACTTTGATTAAATATATATTAGATGTCTAAGGGCGGAAGCATCATATTATATTTCGAACATGAACACACGATATATTATACTATTTGGTCAATACAAAGGTATACTACGTACGAATTATGTACTACAAACATTGTCGTTGACCATTAGATATAAACACACAATCATAACATAGGTCATCAAAAAAAAAAAAAAAAATGTAGCTTAATAACAATTTTATTGCGAATTTGTCGAAGTACACTTTAAATGTTAGTATAAATAATAACTAGGTAATATAAAATATAAGGTTTCATAACTTTTGAATATAGAATTAGATGGATTAAACATTTAAACTGCTTGGCATAGGAAACATATAAGTTAAGTACATTTTTAAATAGTTGTAATACTCTGCAGTTATAAATTATAACATTTCAGTCGCTTTGTTAGCTTAAGGACACATAAAAAAAACAGTAATAACTGCTTCACTATAAATTGATTTTAGAACACAATGCTGTTAAGTGGGCACATCAACTGCTCAATATGTTATGAGATATAGATAACCAATATTCACATTTTGCATCGATTAGAAATATTATCACTTCTAATAGGTACACGGAAAATGAAATACCTTCCAAAAAAATATACCGACAAAAGATGCCTTATAAAGGTAATTTACGCTCAAAGCTGAAAGTGAAATCGTTTAATTTGATTATCTCATTAATTTAAATATTTGTGTTTGTATAGAGGACCGTGATATAATTATATTGTAGACTATGACTTGTATCGCGATAGATTGATATAAAAAATTTTAATATTCGAAAATTGTGCTTCGAGGATATATTTCATTTTGTTTCTACTACATAATACGTTAATATATCACGTCATTACGGATATCGGGTTCTTTTATATCCATAACAGTTACTATTTATAGTTTTAGCATGTTTTACTGTCCTCGGGCACAGGAAGTGCCGCAGGTATGTTAACAGTTCTCATTATTTCATAATGTCACATAGTCTGAGCTTTCCCCTTGCGTATTCGACTTTCTAATGCCATCAGATGTCAAAAGATTATTAGTTAGTCAAGAGTTATAATTTTTAAAAATAACATAATGACATATCAAAAATCAATAATATTCAACTAAAAATTCGTTTGTTTACTAAAAAAAAATCAATGTTGTATTTAACATTATATTACAACTTTTAAACATTTTATATTTTTCAAAATATACACTGAGTACACGGCTGTATCACAATTTATAATAAAATATTTTACATTTCATTATTCACACTAATCGTTTTAATAAAACATTATTAAAAACATTAATAGAGTTATGAGCTATATTATTGTGCCGATTAACATTTTTGTACTAAGTTAAATTAAGTTCAATTTGAGGTTGTTCTTAACACATTGTCTTAAGTAATTTTTAGTTAACAATGTTAACATAAAAAATACGAGTTTGAAGGAAATATATTAGGCAAATAACTACCGTATAATAAGCAATAATTTTTATTTATGTTTGATAGTATACTTTTATATAGGTTACGCGTCAGTGTATTATTGTATTTATGGACATACATACAACGTAAACATACACATATTATTACGTTTTATAATCTATTGCGATAATCCACTGTAAATTATTCAAATAATTATGTCACATTAAATTATTTTATTTTAATAACGTATATAATATTATGCCATAACTCGAAAATAAATATTATTTTGTGGAGACATTGACATTTACGATTATAGTATTATGATGATCATGGAGTTAATTAAAAGTATGTTTATTGAAAAAATAATAATAATAATATCAATTTTTATTAATGTTTCCCGCCCACTTGACGAATATAAAATAAAATGTTTTAAAAATAATTCGGAACTAAACAACGATGTGTTCAAATATGAAATTTAAAATAAATTTTCACTCGTGGTGGGAAAACAATGCCAATACGGATATATAACATACGAAAAATTGTAAATGCCGAGGTCACGTTCCCGCGATAGCCAAACGTCGTTTCACACGAGGAGGATGTGCCACTTATCACATATTACTCTTGCACGCCGCACGGGGGCCCCAAGTTATTATAACCAGCCGCTTGGTCCACTGACCCACCTGTTACCTGAATCTCCCGTTACTGGGTTGTCAATTTTTCCTTTCTTTTTCCCTGGATCCACCTACCCCTTACAGGTAACGAGAGGAATTATTATTTACTATTCAAATCGTTTACGTAACAACGACAAACGATTTAATATATAATGCACAGCGCGCTGTATATATTATTAATAAACGTATTCTATAGCTACCGATGGCCTCTATCAACTATTGATCCGTAGATATATATATATTTATATAGGTAGGTATATACAGGAAGAGCGCCCCAAATTTCCACTGGACAATTGGCCCATTTACCTTATAAGGGCACCCGATGTCCCAGATTGTTCTTAAATGTCAAAGAACAATTGGCTAAATCGGAAGACTGGTTACTCATTCCACCCCTCCCTCTTAGACGCTGTGCCGCCGCCGCCGCTACTCGTCGAGAGAATATCTCAAACCGGCTGATGAAATTTCGAACGATAGGTAAATAATTTATTATGTGGAACATGTAGGAAAGGAAGTCGCTAAAAAAAACGAGTTCCCAGTCCGTTCGTTTGGAACACCGAATAATAATTAAATGACCGACATCTTCCCCCGATTATTTTAGTGAATGAAATCACTGCAGTCAAATGCATGCGCAGTGGTTATTACGACAACAATAAATCGCTATTTCCGGAAAACAAAAATACATAAACACAATGTATATTATCATATTATAAACGTATAGGTAATCTAATAATTGGCAACAGGTATAAGCAAAATAGTCGGTCAAAAACTGTACCGTATAGTGTAACGATGTGTACCTAGTATAATATTATAATATTGATAATATTATACATAAACATATTAATAAATAAGAATATTAAAAAATATATAAATTTATAGAACGCACGTTTAAGTAAAACAAATGTTATTTTGATTAAAATATCATCGTAATAGAAGAGTTACATTTCCGTTAGCTTAGTCTTAAAATTTAACTTGTAATTTGCGAAGAATAAAAACATACATGACTACACAGTTTTCATCGTAATATATTGAATAACACGCCAAATAACTTGGTCTATAAATGGCAGTTTAATCCAATTTAAAAATGGCCCGATAATCCTAGCTCAACAGTAACAAATGTAGTTGCTTTTTATGTTTTTGGGTGATTAGTCAAACCTAATAGTAATAATAATTAATAAAATAAACAATTACGAAAATAATAGATTAAAAAATTTTGAAGATATAATACAATTTTGCTTCATCTATTTGTTATTATTTTTATATTTCTATATAATCTTTGTAAATTGTATACATTAATACAGCAATATCTTTCGTATAAATTAAAAAAAAAATACTACAAAACAATTTAAATTGTATATTATTATGAATAATGAATATTATTATTTTATCATTTGTATTATATTATAGTGATTAATATAATTTGTAAATAATTTATATATATGTAATATGTATATATAAATATAATAACAATTAATTATGACAATATGTTAAAATGTATTATTATCACATTCAATTCAATTGTAGACACTTAATATTTATTTTTTTATTTAATAACTATTAGTTCAAAGTACTTACCTATAATTTTGTATAGACCAAAAAATATAATAAAAACTAAAAATGCTGCTTAAACAAAGATTGTTCTTCGCTATTAGCTTGTATAAAAACACACGTACTATTAAAGATTTTATATTTGTCCTTATAATTGAATTTCATACATGGATTATTTCAAACAATATTTCTCAAGCTTTAGATAAGTGTATGCACATTAATGAATTTGAGTTTCCCCTACAAACCCTATTTGGAAAACCATTGTCTAGTACGGTATCAAATTTAAAATTATTATTCGCAAGCTTAACTTGAAATCGTCTTCCATCGTCGTACGTAATGAACGATTTAAAAGGAACGAATTAAAATTGAATTCGTGACCGAAAATCACAATTGGTTAGATCAGAGGTGAATGTACAGGAGGTTAAGGCCAATATCGATTTGTGGTCAATCGCCATGATTCCTGAGGGCTTTATGTGTGGTGACTTAGGCCGATTTATACGACACTATAGGTCGAGGCCGATAAGTTTTTTACGTTATAATATAACTTACCAATAACGTATAAGAGATGCCAATGTTATCTATTCCAGACTAAATTATTTATAAAATAAATGTTTTATTTCGAAAGAAATGTACACTTATAATCCATCATGGTAAAATTATGTTTTCAATAAGACTATAAAATATCATACCTATTTAGTAAATAATTTTACTAAAATATAACTATTATTATGATAGTTCAAAATCAATGTCATTTACAAAATTTGTAAAAATAAATTATGTATTTTAATTTTAAATTTAAATTTTTGTTAATTAATAGAGATTTTAAATGATATTTATAATTATTATAAGATAATTAAAGTTAAATAAAAATATTATATAGTTTAAATATTAACTTTATTTTAAATTTTAAATTTTAAATATTTTGTTTTTAAACATTTAACTGTTGTCTTTAATTGAGTAGAAGTACGATTTTTATTGAAAATTAAACCATAGCTATTTAAATGTAAATAAAAATAATAATTATCAATTATATTTGTATTAAGATAAGTAACACATTACACAAACTACTATGGTAATCAGGCAACAAGTAAAAAGTGTATTGTATAATATGTTACAACTCGTAGGTAGGTATCTACTTTTATTTGTTGCATTTTCCAATTAATAAAAGTCGTGAGAGATACTGGCTGTAAAATTCAAATATAAATTCACTAAACCTTCATTATCATTATTTGATAAAAATAAAATAACATGATCAACTCGTATAATTAGAAATAATGGTTAAAAATACAGTTTCATTTTATTAATTACCCACTTATTTTATAATAAAAAAATATATATATTATAAAATGTTTTAACTTTTTTACTAGAGGTATTTTAGTACCTATGCAACTATCAGTTACGCATAATGAATGTATAAATCACACTTAATTGTTCTTTAGTATATACATTTTAAAATTATTTTTAAATATAAAATATAAAAATATCAGATACATAATGTTTTGTTAAAAAAATAACACTTATAAATTTATAACTAATGTCTAATAATATAATAGTAATATCATTAATCATTCATAATTTTAAATTATTGAAGTCTTTAATTATCTAAAAATTTAAGTATTCAAAATTAAATCAACATTACAGATACATTTGATTTAATTAGGCACTCCATAGTTTTTATTTATAATATTTTTGTATAAAAAATAAATAATTATTCGTTATTATCTTTTAGACATTAATTTTTGCAACTCGTAAAAAATATTTAGTTAAAACTATAGCTATTTAAAATTTTAATGTATGCACTAATAAAATATTAACAACGAAATATTAAATAATAATTTTATTAACAACATATAAAAATGAGTTGATTGTAAATTAAACCTATTTTAGATATGAGAAATGTGTGTATACAGTGCAAGTGATGTAAGTAAATACAGTATATTATAAACAAATATCAGTATGATTGTAAAAATAAATACATTTTTTTATAACATTAATCAAATGAAGATAACTTTAATAGTTTGTAATAATTAAATTGATTATACCGTTACAACTTGTTTTAAAATATTATCAAATGTTTTATTTTTTATTAAGTATAACCATTGGAATTTCAACAAAAATGGTTAATATTTTGTTAGGATGTTGGATTATACAGTTAACTCTAAATACATATTTTATTGATATTTTTTTGGGAAAAAAATATTGAACTTTAATACATGAAGCAACGGAATTAACAAACCTTAAAACGAAATCTGTCATCTAAAATACTAAATAGGGTAAATAACTGCAGTGCACGCGTTCAAGTCTATATCGGAGTGCACGTCAAGAAAAATTTCAAAATATCTGTTTACCTGCATGGCAGCGTCAAGATGGAGTGGCGTGTTTATAAGATCCATCGGAAGGTGTAGGTGTATCAATGAGAAATTAATAATAATAATAAATATATAACAAGCCTTGTGGACGACACTCGACCGATAACGACGGCACCGGCATTATTCCCGAACACGCGCACAGACGCAACAATCAAAACACGTTTCACCGTTGGAACGTGAGACCGAACTGAGTGCACTAGCAAAGCACCTGTTGCTCCGACTATCGTTCTCCATCATAACCCCAGTGCAGACGTCTACATACACATTGGATATATGGCGGCGGCGAAAAGAAAGGAAATTGACACAGCTCTGTACACCGAGCATACAGATTCTTCCATTTACAGACCATTATTATGGCGTGTATATATTGTGGTTCAACGACATCAATTTGTGGTTTTGTTGAGTATTTTTACTTTTTGGAGTCAACAAATGTTTCGTGGTGTAGATAATATACAATAACGTATTAAACATCTTGAGCAAAATGACTGTGTAAATTTTTAGCTCAAAGCGATTAAGACGTTGTTTTTACAATCGAGTATTGTTTTTGGGGTTTTTTTTAGTTATGTATTTATGTAATTTATTACTTTCTTATTGACTGTTAAGATGGTTTGAAATTTTTATAATATAACATGTTTCAGAAGCTCAATCCTCTACAAAAATCGTCAAACATGAAAACCTTCGGTGGTTTCTCCGTCCTGCTCTATTGATTTTTAATATATTTTCAATCATTATAAATCATAAAAAATGAAGACGAAATTGCGATATTGAAATATTGTAATTGATTTGAAAATAATAAAAAAATATATTATAACAATAGACATATTGAAAACAATTCCACCACAAAACTATGTATATACATTATAGTCATTATACACTTAACGATTAATTTTCCGACTTTTTATAATATCATTAAATTAAAAGTGTTAGTCGATAGTCATTGACATTAAACCTGCCAGAAAATTGTATTACATATTATAGTAAATACTAAAGAACAGAACAGACACTAACTATCTGGCAGCTTAACGAACGAATAATATATCATACTAATACTAAATCCAATACCTAACGGCTAACACTATGCATTTTTATTACATTTTCAATTTAGATCAACGATGTTAAAGGATTGTTTTTATGCTAAACTCTCTATTCTAAACAATCTAAACTTTCACATAGCTATTAAAATATATACTATATAGCTATAAATAATATGTAAGTTATTCATGAAAATTTAGAATATAAAAATGGTGTTAGTATTTAAATATAATATAATGTTAGAAAAACGATATCAGAAGTGAAATGTTATCGTACACAGTTTATTTAGTTGTTTTAAAAGAAATTGTTAACTTAATGAATGGATATCATTTATATGGTGTAAGGACTTTATCGTACTCAAATGTACCTAAATAATAATACATCATAAATATTAAGAATTAGAAATAAATTGTAGTTAAATTTCAGAAATTCTATTTTATAAAATAAAATTACGTTTTATATAGAAAAAAAAATATATATATACTTAATACTTATATTTAAAATTATTTAATAATATCATATTCAGAATTTTGGAATATTAGTCGAATTAATTAATGATTGTAAATAATAACGAAGAATAATTGATATTGATAATAAATATATCTAAGTAAAATTATTGATTCGATATGTATACAAAATGGATGTATTGATGAGTACCTAACTAAAATTAACTTTTTTTAAAAGATGACAATGATTATTATATTAAAAAAAACAATATATTCTTATTTTTTATATTGCAATTGGTGTAATACTATCTAGCATAATTTATAATACAAGACAATTAGTAAGTATAATAAACGCATTATTTTTCAAACCTTAAATAAATATAGAAATAATAGAGTTCATTCGATAAGTTAACCTCGAAAATTTTGATATTTTAAACATAAATTTAGTGTAATAATGGCAATAAACATGTAAACAACTTTATTGTATTTTACATTCAAGATTATAAATTAAAGGACTTTAAGTATATAATATTATAGCTGGGTTTTCGATACTATATTTCAGTTCTCGTAATTTAAATTTTTTTTAATAAATCTTAATAATTGAAAAAAAGGTCAACGTACTTAAAATGTTATTTAAACTTAATACACAATACAGTATTTGACTAACACGTTACATTTTTAACTAAACATTATATATTATACATTTTTTATTTGCTCGCAGAAAGCAAGTTACAATATGATTATCTACTATTATTTTTGGAATTTCCATACTAAATCATTTAGGTTTTTTTAAATTGCATACGGGCAACATATTTTTTGTACATAAGTATGTAATAAAAAAATTCAACAAGATATTTAATTTTCAATATTATGGCCCGTCGCGCTGCTGTTTTGTACTTACGACGGCTGAGTTACTGTTAAACAAGATTCATACACACGATACCCACTCGTTTACATGCAGCATATTGTTCGTGAGTCGATCGTTTTCGCATGTAAGCGTATATGAATGTTAACGTTTCCTATTTCCTTAGGGTTTAGATGAGAGAATAAAAATAGAGAGAAAAATAAACAAACAGTTAAATCTACTTTTCTCTTGTTTAATGCACTGACCATGTTGTCTTAACAATTTATTTATTTAAGTTATAGACTTTAAGCCAAATAAAAAAATCGTTATGGTAATCTAATGATGCATATATATAAATAAATTAATAACTCTAATTTTTTATTTATTTTTTATTTAAAATATTAAATATTATACAACTATATTATTCTAAGCTTGATTTTAAATTTACAGTTGAAGAGGAACTCGTGAATTTATTCAAGTTTATTAAATTAATAATAAAGAAAATTTCTAATTATTGTGATATTATATTATGTGGATTATCTAACTAATTAGAACTATAAATCATATTATACAGTATAGGCATTATCCTTATTATATGGTCGATGATATGATTTAAAATTTAATACAAAAGTTCTAACTCCGCATTTTAATATATTACTAAAATTAAATAAATATCGTAATATAAATTGGTTTTGTAATTTAAAAAATCAGTTTTTTACAATAGTTGATATATTTAACTATTTCTTTATATTCAACGGTAAATATCTTCAAATAGTTTTCAATGTAACTATTTGTACAAATTATCTAAACTTTATTTTTTACGATTATGAAGTAGAAGTTTATAGTTTAATATTAAATAGGCATAACTTCTAAGTATACTACAAAAACATAATAAATTTACAGGGATAAACATAGTATCATCTTAGTAATATCCAACATTGTTTCTTATAACTAAACAAATCCTAGTGAAAAAACTTGGCTTAGAATAACTGAATCGAAGAATCCCGCGGCTGAGTAGTAGGTGTAGAAAATAATTATAACATTTCTTTTCTTTTAGATGAACAATATTTTAAATGTTGAATAGCGAACAGATCACAAATGTTTGTATCAATGGTTGATTATTATTGTTCCATCCCGTGGGCTATAATCAGAACAGGCCTACATATTATTATGCACGCGTATAGTGGACCACCAACGAAACGTCTTAAAATTAGTTATACCTATGTGGATTCCATTATTTTCGGTATGTTACTGTAAGATCTCAGATTTATGGGACGGACCCAAAGAAAAAATGAACTTTGTTCGTTTCCCATGTAAATTAAGATTCTAATTATATCATTTATATACCCCCCATAACATGTACTACATACTAAACATAACAATTGAATAGGATATTCAATGTATATACACGCGGCGCCGTTATCGTTATGTGCATAAATTGCCATTGTAATTCTGGAAGTTGTATATTTAGATATATATAAAACAAATTATGAATTAAAAAATAAAAGCAATAACATTGTTGTGTGCACGTTTAACGGTATGTAATTTTGCGTAAGTGTTATGACCGAAACCATGTGCCGGTAGGTTAACAAATTTCAAGTGTGTTCCTTAGATACCGTTGTTTTAGCATGCTCCGTTTATTAATTGCGTTTATAGTGGTTAACTCACCTATCCTAACAAACAAAACTGTTATAACGTTGTTCCAGTAACTTTTTGTCTGTATGAATATTAATTTTTATATATTTTGGATGTGACTTGAATTCATATCGAACATAATATTACATAACTATTTTAATATAAGAAACTACCATCAACATTTAAGATATAAAGATTTCCATATTAGATTATAAATAAAGTAAATAACATTAACTAATTAGTTAAAAATATATTTAAAACTTGGAAAGTGAATCTGTTGTATATACCTAGTAGCGTTTCTTGTGTGTCTCATCATTGAGTAGGTCACAGTAGAGGATGTGTTAAATTTGAATACAATGATGAATCATTCATAAAATCATCGATATTTTTAAAATACTCTAAGACTGATGTGGGTGTGGAACATTATATTATATTCAGTTACAGTTAAAATTAATTTAACTATAAAATAATTTGCAATTTTCACGATTTTAGCTTAAAATATTAATAAAAAGTCGATTTAGCATTTACCTAAATGTATTAGTTAAATTCATAAAAAAACTTTTTATCATACACAAAACAAAAGAAAACTAAAAAAACAGAAATCGAAAATTTAAAATGTCTCTAAATTTCACTGAAAGAACCAAAATAATTTTAAAATTTTATTACGTCTACACAACTTTAATGTGAATATTTTTAGAATTTTTCAAATCTACAGTTATTTTTGAATTATTTTAATTTATTTATGTATGTACCTATTATTTTGAAAAGTTACTGGTCATTTTTTTGATGCTTTTGATATTTCATAATAGTTAAGTACCAACTATCTAATTTGATACCAAAAACCTAACTACCATCAAATTTAATGATTGAACCATTTTACTGTTTATAACGGTAATGACAATTACAAATATATATATATATATATGATTATATGTAGGTAATGTACAAAAACACACATCATTGTATAATCAATACATTCAACACTTTGCTCAGAATCTAAGATTAAATTATATATAAGAAAAAAAAATTAACTACTGTATTTTAAACATTTTATAGAAAAACGCGTCATTAATGTCTTAATACGAATTCTAATTCAAAACCAGTTACATATAATAATAATATACATAGACGATTTGAAATATTGTTAAAACTACGATTTAATTTTTCGTGTTAGGTAAAATTTTTGTTTTCTTCATACTTGGAATAATGTAACAAATTACCAAATACCTATCAACATGACAACATTTGCATATAAAGTATAAAAAATAGGCGATCATTCTACAATTACTTTTGGAAACAGAGCAAATACCGGTTATCGAAACTCTTACAGAGTAAACCAATACACGTCAATGTAACCAGGGACCGCACTTGTACGGACTGATTGACGACAGCTTACACTTGGTTCACACGGTACGAAAGTACATTACCGACGTCTTAATGGTTATAATTTACATAATACACTAATACAGTATAGTCAAGGCACCAATTTTTCAGAAGATTCAGCACAGATAAATAAATAAAAAACAGTTGAAGATTATTGATCGCCAAGGGAGGTCAGTTTGATGGAACTCAACTCTGTTACTTTCGTCAGTTGTCAAAACCTGTTATTATAAATTCAGGGACTAGGGACTATACATTGTTTGAAATGTGATTTTTAGAAAGTGTACATAATCCGTTTTAATATATTTTTTAAATGTATTCTAATTTTTTTTACAATACATAATATTATACTTATGATAATATCAATAAATAACTTGTATTATACTTGGGTACTTAATGATAATTTAATTCACTTATACTGATTATTCACTATATATATTATATCTCCAACATTAAATATCTTAAATTATATGAGTACATCAAGATATTACAAGAACATAAAATAAACCGTGATATTTAGTATTACATAAATTACCAAAAAATAAATAATTTTAAATACTTTTCACTAGGTACTTATTTATAATACTCGTATTATAATACGAATCGATACATAAAAGGAATTCTATACTATAATAAAAATAAGTAAATCATAGTATCTTGCAATAAAAGTTATAACATTAGAATGCAATTTTTAAGTCTATCTATAAAATACTATACATCTTAATAATAATAATAATAATAAAAAAGAATAATCAAATTTGTAAAAATACTAAAATCGTGTTTTAGATACATTGCTGTATACTCTAATCTATATTTTATTCAATTTTGAAATGATTTATTGAAATATGCATACAGAAGTACAAACTATACGACTATTCATAATTCATTTACAAGAGTATAGAGACACGAATATGATTTAAAACATTAGTATCTCTTGTCTATGGTGCATTATACTATATTGTCATATGCATTCACTGGACCACTAAACATCGGTAATCAAAATAGTGGTAAAGAAATCACCACTATTTTAATTTTTTTTCTAAATAAAGCAATTGATTTATTACCTCCTAGTTGGAATTTAGTATAATGTAATATATTGCATTTTGTGAACAATAATAGTCACAGTAACAATGATACATGGGTCGCGCATTACCATGATGTCTAAATTATTATTTTTTTGATAAGTTTGACAATGTGGTTAACATATTTAAATGAATATACATTTTAAATGTAGAATATATCGCGATATTAAACTGTAATATATTCCGTATACATTGTGCTTAGCATTCAGAATCTTGTATTTTGCTTTTTTGTCTTTTACTAACGAAATGGGAATTGGAACCGGAAGTAAACGGAATAACACGAATACGTTCATATGCGTATACACTATACGTCTATACATATATATTATGTATTGCGTATCTTGTCTTGGATCTGTATGTGTATGTACCATTAAAACCAGATAGAACCGGTCACTGTGTTACAACCGGTCGATGGCCGCTAGTGCGCCTCTTGTTTTTCGTGATCAAATATTATAAAATATTTTTAATGCCAATAAAATTGATACTGTATTATATCCCTGACTATCTTTGTTAGAACGAAAATATGAGTATAGAACCGATGTGGAGATGTCTATGAAAGAACTAGAAATTTGAATTAGAAATTAATCTTGCAATAGATGTAATTTATAGCAACATTTGAAAACATATTTATCAATAGAAACGAAACTTATTCAAATTATACTTGTAGATTATTATATTTTTTTTAAATCCAATGATTTTATAACATAATAGTGTTTTTTTTATATTCATTATTATTATTATTACTATTAACTCAATTGTGAGAAGATTATAATATAATTAAGAATTTTACAAATATCTTTGTTATAGATTATAACTTAATTAGTAATTATACAACATTATGAAAAAAATATTTGCTCATAATATGATCAAATATCGTAATACAAACTAAAACTATCATTAAGGAATTTCTTACAAATCATAAATAAGTATTATAGCCCATAGGTTTCCTTAATTTTCTAGATATGATCACAGATTATTTAAAAATCATATACCAAATCTATGTTTAATAAAGTTTTCTTTCACAAAATATTGTATGGTTTAAAATTTTTTTATTTATCTTTCATGAGAAAAAAATATAACATAATATAATTTAAAAATCATTATTATTGTTACCTACATTTTTAATATTAAAATTTCCAAGTTATCCTCAATTTTATTATTAATTATTTTATAGATTTGATATCTATAATAGTAGTATAATATATTTATATTATTATTGCATAATAATTGATTGCAAATATAATAAAATATTACCTTATAACTTAAAAATTTAAATTATAAATAGTATAGATACTTACTTTTTTGGAGTTAACAACCGGAATTTTCTGCTTCACACCATTTTTTGTTACCGTAATACTTGTGCTCGTCTGCGGTATCCTGGTTGGTTTATCCGAAACCCCAATGCCGTTCTTGACATTTTGGTTACCGGTGAATTTCATCTTAAGCTCTGCAACGCTCTCTGTTTTCCGTATGTATGGCCACATCCTGCTATTATCGTGCCTATAACATTATTACACGATACAGCTATAATAATAATATTTTATGCATAATATGAACCTATTGTAAATTTGTACGAGATTTAAATCGTAATTTTTGACAGTCCATCACTAGAAAGACTGGGGTCTATTGAACCAGAAATCCTCAGGTCTTTAACCGGAAATTCAAGGATTTTGAAACAGTAGGTTTGGTGAACCAATAATATTATTATTCTTACCTACTTCTTTTTTTTTTTTTGAGATTTAGTGTCTCACTCGCTTATGGGTAGCCAACTGAGTACATACCGTCCCGCGCTTTGTGTATGTAATTTAAAAATGATTAGTGAACCGTGAAGAATACACGTTTCATCGACTGTTCGAATGAAAAAAAAATCAAATGCACGAAAACCTTCGGGCGGTTAAGAATTCAAAGTAAAATAAAATATCGATAGACCATTGCGAGAGATTGTTTGCAAGATGCACTTGGAACCGTAATAATATATTTTAATTTAAAACAAGTAAATATTTAAGCTTTAAATTATTGTTTAACATGCCGATGATTGGATGTTTTTTGGGCATGATAATAATTCAAAGAAAAATTCAAAAATGTATAATATATTACTAATATAGTTATAATCTGACAACTTAAAAAATAAAACCAATTTTCTTTTTCTGGTTTTATAACAGTTTGCAACAGTTTTCCAAACTGATGATCGTATTAAGTTCATTAAAATCAAAAATGTATACAATTTTAATGTATATTAATAATTGTTATACGTAAATATATAAGCAGTTATTTTTACAATAACGATTTAAAAATAAGTAATATTCATAAGGTTGCTGAAAACTGTAATAATCAATCTAATGAGCAATTTAAATCGTTGTTCCTTTCAAGCAATAAAATTGATAAGACTCTATATGTAGCCATGTGACCATGTACCACGTTAACTTGCAAACATTCTACAAAACGTGTAATTTATCGACATCTCGACATAAAAACAATCAAATATGTATATACACGTTCGAATGTTACGTATAGTAAATCCCATAATAAAACCAAAAAGACTTAATCGCAAAAGCAGTCCCATTATTTTGTCAAGGAAAATTACCGCTAATAACGACCACCGGCACAAATTCGTCGCATTTATTTACAGGTTTAAAAACGTAATGGTAATAAAAAAAAAAAAAAAAATACTACGCACATATGTGTGTAAATTTGTTAAATTGGTCGTATTTTACGACGGCTATAGATGAACGGTAATCGGCTTCGTCGGTGGCGCGCGCCACAAGGACATAATATTAACTATCGATAGCGGCAGCAGAAAACAACACCCGTTGAGACTGACGAGAACTATAACTATAATATATATATATATATATATGCATTATATGGGTATAGGTACGACAGACCGGTGTCATCATTATTATCATTATTATTATTATTATTATTATAAGACGGTCATCGTATTCATTGCGTTAAATTGACTGTGCGATGGACCGGAGCAGTTCAGAGAGGGTTAACCAGCGTGCGGTGCGGCGATATATAGACAAGACGCGTTAATGTCTCTTCCGCGCGTTCGAAATAAAACAGTCATTATACATTATTACGTTCCGTCCTCTCTTTCACACTGTCCCGCCGTGCACCGGCTTACACACCGGTGCAGCGCGCGCGCGTTCGCGCGCGTGTGTGTGTGTGTGTGTTTTTTATGGACACCGCGGTAGAAATAAAAAAATATTGCACCGGACCATAAACGTTTCGGAGTATTAACATTCTTTTGAGGTTTTAAAAATCGTGAGCCCTCCCGATAACATTTCATTTTTGTCATCGACCGCGCGGCCCTCCCACGTCGGCGTGCATAGCTGACCATACACGTAATACACACTATTATATAGATACTTTTCCTGGCGTAACATATACATTATATATATATATATATATATATATATAGTAATATGTACAATAACATAATAATATAATATATTATTATATATATTCGTATAATATAATAATATAATGTTGTGTGTGATCGAGACTTAAATGTAAGTCAACATTTTTCATTGACGACGGAGAGAGAATGTAGGGAAGGGCATTATGTCTATATTTTTTCGTCATACAGGTTTTTTTTCCATCTATATACGTAGTTGGCGAGGCAAAGGGACGAAAAAAAAGCATTTAATGTTATTGTAGCGGTTTACGGTGCTGCTAACTTTATCCGATCGGGTACATGCCAAGTGCAGGCCACAGGGTCAATTAATATGGTTTAGTGTCAGTATTATGTAGATTTTGTTGACAGTTTACACAGTTCACACGACGGTATGAATCAAAAGATATGTTTTATTTATTAAAAAAATATGTATACTATACAATTTTAATTCTATGTCTGAAATAAGCGATTTGGTTAATATAAATTTATATGATTTTCTATTTACAAACACTTAAAACTTAACTTACATAATATTATTTCATTATATTAGTTAACTATGTAAAATAATCATTTATCTAAACGTGTTAAAAAGGTATGTCAAATAATAGAATAAAAATAAAATTTTAAATATTTTTTTATTTTAAATTGAAAGTGTTCATCAGTTTTATAAGTTAAAATTCAATTACTAACGAAAATTTAAATACCTTGATATTGATGAACATTTTTATTAAAATTGTGAACTTTTATGCAATCATATTTTAAAAATAATTTTTAAATTCTATTGAATATGTTTTTATCTCTATATTTTAAATCATTATTCACAATATTGTAGAAATATTTTAACTCGTTTGATGTTCATTAATATACCTACCTATTATAATAATAATATTTTGATTAATAATAAAATAAGACATTCCTAACCAATAAGTTAGTTTATATTTAAATCTACGATTATTTACAACGGTACATATATTTTTTACTATTTTAACATGGTTTAATATCTGGTATAAGAAATATACATAATATAAAAATAATAATAATTAAACAATTAAGTATAACATAAAAACATGAATCAATTTGTAGAATCTACATACTTAATCCTTATTTAAATTAATTATAATTAATAAAATAATCATATATTAAAGTATGTTTATATAAAAAAAAATAGATACCTACTAACGATAATACTTAACATTATCTTGCTATTATATTTTGCGAAGTTGAAAATAATATTCAATAATTGAACAACAGTTATGACTTATGAAGTAACTTACTAATTTGTAAAATACAACATAAGCAATTTAAGTTCGATTAGTCTGATTATCTAATATGCACGCTGTACTGAGAGAACCCTATCAGCCCCCCAGAACTTTAATGATATTTCAGCAATTTAACATGTTCTAATAAATTTTACTAATTATATAATAGCATTATACACTTAAAAGAAACATTAGTTCTATATCAGTGCACCATATTTTTCAATTTAAGCACTAAAAATAATTATTATTTTATATAAATAATGAAATTATATTTTTATATTAGTACAATATATAATTTTATTTGACAATACTTTCACCATTACTTCCATGAGAAAATAATTATAGGAAAATATCGTGCTCAATAGTTTCAGTAATTTAACAAAAAAATGTAATCGTATGTCTTATACACAATTGAACTTTATCGATGCAATTTTGAATAAAGAAATTATTTAAGAAAATCAAGAATATAAAATATTTTAATCACGCAATAAATCAACAATTTATTTAAACAAATTATTGATGTATTTAACAATTTTGAGTACCTAGGTGCATATTCGTACTACATCAAAAATTGTATTCTTTAATTTAACATGAATAATTATAATATAATAAATATTAAATATAATTTATTATCGGTATAATTTATGTATAATATTTTGTATGTTATATAATATATTGTTCACACTTTCACAGCAAATACAACAGTAGTAAAACTCACGCTGTTCTTCACCATATTTACGTTAAAACCGAAATATAGTTAATTTTAAAATATAAATTTCAATACTTAAACTTGAATTAATTTATATTTATAATTTATTTTATTTATTGGCTGTTGCTAACAAATACGGATTTCACTATTATTATAGTAGGTATTAAAAGTCATAATATAGAAAGAAAGAGATAACTAGTAATGTTGAAAACCGAATTTAGAATAAATTACATAATTATAGACTTGTGATACCTACGTGCCTAATAGCTAGTTACTTAAATCTTAATTCTACACTTTATGTTTACTCAATTTAAAATAGGTACTAGTAACTATTAATTAAATAATTATAAAAACAATAGTCAATAAACGCCCACAAAAATATAATTTTTTTAATAATCCATTTATCATACAATTAACCATTACATTATATTATATTATATAAATAAAATATAATAAAACAAGTTATCAGCTATTATTATATATTTATATTTTCCTTAATCACTTTTAATTGATTTTAAATGCCATAATTATTTAATAATAATAATAATAATTTACAAGTTGGATTATAATTTATAAATTTACCTTTTAAAAGATACAAGATTGTTTGTAATTACATAAACTTAGCCTTTAAAGGTAGAATTCAATTTTAATTTATCTAATATAATTTCAAATGTAAATTGTATAGTATATGTACTTACGATTTAATGTACGTTAAGTCAGGAACGTGTATAAACCATACATGTATAGTAATAATATATAAACAAAATTTAAGTTTCAGATTTTTATAGATATCTGTGAAATATAATTATTATATTGGTTATTATTATGCTGGGCTGCTAGGTATTGGACTGAATTTTTTTTAAATATATATGTGTAATAAATAATATGTTTGTTAGTAATAAAAGCATTCCATAGATATATTATTATTTATTAATACCTGATTTAGAAAAAAAATAGACCACTAGATTAAACTTGAAATTGAACTACTTTATGAAATAAAACCATTAAAAACAGCATTCATAAAACTCAGTTATTTTTTCTATTTAATGTAAAATTATAAGTTTTAACTATTTTTCATACAATTTGAATAGCATACTTATTTTGTAAAAGAATTATTTTTTATATGATCAGTTCTTGTTGAAAATATTATATTTACAATTTACGGCAAATAAATTATCCATGCTAATAATTTAAATGTAAGTTTCTGTTTCTTGTGAGTTCAAGTACATTTCACTAAAATAAATCACTTTACTTTATTAATATAGGTATTATAACTCCTTTAAAATAATAATTAGGCAACAGTTTAAACATATCATATTATAATATTATACTCGATGGTAGTCAGAATTATTCGAGTATACATCATTTACATAAATAATTATCTAGTAAAAAATCATTTGGTTTTTTTTTAATGGTCTTTAAAATTATATAAAATAATTGAATAAGTAAGTTAGATGAGCTAGTGAAGTATTTGTCAATATAGTAAAATATATTTAAATTAGAAGTTCTGTATAAAATGTTTACTATAAAAATAATCCAACATCTTTGTTAAACTATTATCTGTTTTGTTCAGATCATAGCATATTATTTATTTCCTTACAAATTACTATTTGTATTATCAATTTATAGTAATATTTAGGTATTACTATGAATTTTTAATACATATTTTATTTGACCTTATTATAGGTAATGTATAAGTTTTTAACTATCTAGAATTTTATATATTATGTACTACGCAATTGTAATTAATTAACAGTGTATAAAAAAAATAATGAATAATAACGCGTATTTATAATAAAATGCTTGTCAAACTGTAATTTATTATACTTTTATATATATCACATAAGTATGAAATTCAACTATTCAATAGCTCACGAGTATGCTGACATGAAAGTTAATTTGTAACTGTTGTGCTTTTAGATGGCGTATTGAAAAAAAAATAGGTAACTTAACGAGGCTTATTTGACTATGTTTCCCACGAAACAAAAAACAATTAAGATATATTATAGTCACTATATCCGTGAACACACACACACACACACGAATCAATTACACATTTAGTAGAATAGCCATGTGTGTAGGTCAACGGAACGCAAGCCAGCTACGTTGGTGTCTATTTTTGTTTTTTTGACCGATGCGTGTTGTTTAATGTTTATCACTAAAGAACCCTAACATTAGATAGTCCGGACTAACAGTAAAAAAACTCAACGTGATACGTTTATTATTTTCAACATACTTAATAACGTGCATTATTAGATTTGTCTACCTTGCTCTATTTAATATCCATATAATATAATTTCAATGAAAACCGTTTATAAATTTTTCACACTATAGGATCTCCACATAAATAATTTTTTTTTCTAATTCAAGCTTAATTTTATAAAATAACGATGTATGCCAATATACCATATCGTAATATCGTATTATAATTATTTTAACGAAATTTCAAATGTATTTTTTTTATTAGTTTTTTATTTTTGTAAAAAAATACGTATTGATACATGCAATATTACACCTACTTGTTAAATAGGTCCAAAGTTATACTGTTGTAATTTATAAAAAAAAATATATTTTGTTATATAAAAAAGTAGTATTCTGCTTAAATAGCATTAACTATATTGTAAAGAAGCCTTATTATAACTAGCAATCGTATAGGCACGTAACATGGCAACTATTTTAAATAATTTTTAAACTACTTAAGCAAATATTAAACAAATTTTTTTTATGGCGTCTGAGTGGGTTTAATCTGAACGTACCTATGAACAAATTATAATACGCATAGGTATAATTTAATAATATTTTAAGTTAAAATAAATATATTATTATTATATTATACATGTATACATATTATAATTTAAGTATTCAGTTTTTAAGATTGTATACTAAAAGGGAAAGGTAAAAATAAATTATTCAGAAAATTTGTTATTCAAAACTAATAGTTATTTTTTTTTATTTATTTTAAGAAACGTGCGTTTATTATGTAATCATGTTTTTAATATACATATTTTTAATACATAGGTACTTATATTATACTCTTAATAAGACCATTATTTTATATTATAAAAGCCAAAAACTTTTAGATTAAATAAATATTTAAATGTTTAGTAAGTAATTAGACATTTTTTTCTTTTTTAGACTAATTTAAGTTTACGAGTTTAAAGAAATTTAATATTTTTTGTAAATGTATTTTTAATGTAGGATTGCACTAAATTAGAAACCAGTATGACGTATTATCGCGTTTAAAAAACATTTACTAGTGGAGACTGAAGTTGTTTACTCTCTAAACTTATAATAATGTTTTGAATTTGAAAAGTGTATAAATTGCTTAGACTGCAGTAGACGCTTAAAATTCAAATTCACTAAATACATAACATGACTTATAAGTAGCTGTATAACTTCATTTCCTTAGAATCCATTTAAGCTGCATGTACTGTTGTTTAGCGTTTAACTGTCAGTATAGTATAATAATAAATAAGTACTATAATAGTAAATGGTTTATCATATTTATTGTCATAAATAAATTACGAACTGATTATAAGTTAAATACCTAATTATTGTACGATTAAAATATTTAATGTGATTTATACAAATTCCATATTTTATTAAGTAATGATATTGTATAGGTACAACAATACCGTATTGTATACAACAAACAGTTAACCTTAAACTTTACATTGAAATAATAGTTTTCATCGCATTTATATAATAAATTTATAAAATAACTCCAAATGGTTATACAAATTAAATTTGAAGTTGAAGTTTCAACTGAAAATTACTTTTACTAAAATAGTCAAATATTTAGTGCCTAACAACTATTTACTATACTTATTAAAATTCGTTTCTCAAAAATAATAATGTCATCATCGCACAGCTGGTAAACAGAATCGGGAAAAATACACAACGTGATATATTGTGATAGACAGAATCGGTTATACCCAAACCTAATTAGTATTTAATAAATTGTATAAACATGCTACTGCGCAAGGCTGAGTATATTCTGTAAGTTTTTTTATTTGAACTCCCTATTAAAGTTTAAGCTAAGTTAGGATATAGTTAGTATAGTTAATATATATATATTCATTCAGTTAAAAGTTGCTTCAAAATGTTGATCGAAAACTAAAAGTTTAAAATGCTATTGGAAAAAGATTAACTCAATAAAAGTTTATGATTTGTTCTCGGCTATATATAACGTATAAACTCAGTACCTAAGACCAATAATATAATGAAATAAAATAGAAATTTAATTTGTTTTTGTGTTGTTTACACATTTTTTCTGAACTTCAATCACCCATTAATTTACGGTTATAATAAACTAGTAGTTAAGCAATTCGAGCTTCGACGATTTACATTTGACTTTGCCGTCGCAGATAATTCACGTGTATGAGTGCATAGCAAATGACAATATATAGATACCTGTAAGTTATGACGACGACAACGACGACAAGTCAACAGCATGCGTGCCCCGGCTCGAGGGTGCGCGTCCCTCTTGCGTTTTTCTACGGTATTTAAAAATAATAATATAATTATTTATTATAGACGGAAACGCGTTGCAGCGGACGGACACCGCGACGGCACCACTCCGGACTCCGATCTGGCCGGCCAGTCAAAAGACGATATTATATTTGCAGTTCAGTCGGCGCGGTTATTTAATAATCATTATATTATTATTATTTTTAACTCGACGCGGTCGATGCGGCGAAAACTCGAACGCAACCGCCGCCACTGACATCGTTACGCGAATATACTCGTAACATGCTCGTCGGTCGTATATTATTAAAACGTCATAAAAATGTTCTTGAAAAAAATAAACTAAAATACTCGTTATGTTATACACTTACAATCATAATTTATTACTTAATTTAATAACCAATAGCAGTATATCAATAATGGCTTAATTAATGTTCAACAATATAAACAATACTGCGCAGCGACGGCTTTTCCCCTCAAAAAGTCTTTCGTAAAAGCCCTGTAAATGTATACTTATTTTATACGTACCAAATAATATATGCGTGTATCTACGAGTGTCGCACGCCCGGCGAATACTTATATCATATTATCATTTATCATCAACAGAAGACCGCCGCGTCCGCATAAACAGTAGGTATAATAATATTATTGTTACAATCACGACGTATAATACCTATACGGCGTATTGTTGTCATAATAATACGCACTATGAACTCGGTCAAAATAGATCGAGACTGGACCGAAGATCGATGGGGCCGTTCCAGAATCAACGTCAAACCTATTTGTCCGCCCCCCCCCCCTTAACGATCGACTCGTAATCCCACCATCCCCGTATGTCACGGTCACAGCACTTACGGTGACTACATAATATTATATACTAATATAATACACTCGTGGAGGTGGTGACTGGAGGTAGCAGAGTACATTATCCGCAGTAGTCGCCGTGTAAGTATAAAATAATTGTTATTATTATTATTACCTCAGTTCATAATATTATATTATACGTTGAACATGGTCTAATAATAATATGTATACCACAACTTTTTCTTAATTGTTCACTTATGTATGACTATTATAAATTTTTTATTTACTGGTAGACGATTTCGTGGATGATGGCATAAACATAAATCTAGAGGTTTCGAAATAGGCATTTGTGCCACAAAATATGGGAAATTTAATGAACAAATGATATAGGGCCTTGGTGCAGTCAACCTAATACATTAAATAAACGTTAAGTAATTTGGATAAAAATATAACTCAACTGAGTTTAAAAAAAGTCGGTTAATATTTTTTTTCAATTATCACCTGGGTGGTCTTATACATAATAAATGTTCGAATAACTTTAAAAATTTTAAGTTCTATACCTAATATTGTGCCTAATTTTGTAGAGAAGTAAAACTACTTCAATCTTAAACTTTAAAGATTGTGTTTGCTGACCAATGGGATCTATAGTCTATACTTAGGCGATTCAGTGATTAAAAGATTTCACAATGGACATGATGTATTTATGTTTAAATATTAATATTATCATTATTATATGCTTTGTTATGGTAAACTGGTAAATAAAAAATAATTAAGACATCATGATATAGATGGTATCTATATACGTAGATATACACACTAATTTTTATGCTTTTATAGGATATTTGACTACTGTACTTATCTACGGTAACGGACGATGGGCAATGATAATAGTAATATGTAATATGAATATATTATGTATGAATATTTTTTTTGTGCAGGCGCCTTAGCCGTTTTCTTATGCATATATAATATTATAATATAATATATTATATAATTATCCATTTCCTTGTAAAAATATCGTTTCGATTCTCAGTTAATTGTATAATGAGTATTACGACTCCGCAAACTCAATAGATGTTTAATATTTTTACAGTGGGTGACGTAACACAATATTCGAATCATGGTCATATTAGGTATACGATATTAATATTATGATGTTACGCATTTATGATAAAACCTACTAAATATATTTAAAAAAATCGTATTAAAATTTGGTTCGTCATCGGTGACCAACTATTTGATCAGTTATACTTTATAAACAAACAACTAGAAACAACAATAAAAACTGATTTTTTACAATTATTTTTGTTTAGTATTACAAACAACATCGTTGTTAGTTTTATCATAATCTATAATAATACATACGATATAATATACGAGTTCATATTAAAATGGTATATTATTTTATCTACGCACAATATGAACTATTCACCTAACAATTTTAATTGACAAATTTCACTAATAATTTCTAAGTATTTGTTGCATTAGCACAACTTGTTAGTAGCGGTCGATGGTCATTAGAATCACATTTGGCTGTTGGTTAGTATCACTCTTTGAAAATTATCCAAACTCGTGTATGATATATATGTATAATAAAACAAAATTCTCGTTTTATTTGTACCTATGTGTAATATTGTAATGTATATAATATATAATATACAATACGACATGGATAATATGGCATATAAATATAGGTTTTGTAAACCAGGTAACTAAAATAGTTACATTCATCTTGCGCCGCAATAGTAACGGTCAGTGTATTATGTAAAATCGATTTGCTTTAAGATATTTTATATTATATTCAACGGTACTTACAAGCATCAGCAGTTTGAATTTTTTTTTGTTCAGTTCGTTGAAAATCGTACAATTATTTTCATGCTTTAGTATCGTGTTTAAGTAGTGTTCGTAATAACATAATGATATGAATTATACGCGACAAGAGTGATAAGACTGACGATTGATTTATAAACTTAAACAGAGAATAATCGACATAGAAATTATTATTGAATCTAAAAATCAATAATAAATCACCTTCAATAATTATTGTCAAAGACTAGTGACTGCAGTCAAACTACATACATTAATAATTACTCGTGTCTCGTATACACCGATAAATAAAATCAATGGTTGCGTGAAGGTGTTTTTTTTTTAAATCAAATTTCTAAGACTTATGTGGTCGTCATATAATAAGCTACTAAACTACTAAAGTCGCAATAAAAGTCTTTTATCCATTTTGTCTGGTATCAAGTGTAATAATGGTAATATTTCGATAATATTATTGTAAATTATTTCAATAAGACAAGTACCAATCGTAAAATTTCCATCATTACACGGCGTCGTAGATATGCAATGTTTTACTCGATTAGTTCGTTTTCCGGAACCACACGAAATACGTAATAGATATATTAACATATTGATGGTTCGCCGGCAATATATATTGCTCTAAAGTGCTAATAATATTTCGATGTTTATTATATTATATTATATACATACGTATTTATAGTTGTATTTACGTAACACGGTAAAAGCATGAGTATGATGTGTGCACATTAAGTTGTAGTATACTCGTATCTATACTTCACTCTTTACTATAACTATTTATTTTTTAATATCTGGACACACTGGCATAGTCCGTAACAAAATAGCAGATAAACAAGCTAAATAAACATTTTTTCATCTGACACAAGATTCATGGGCATCTCCCTGTACACCATTATACACCAATATTAAAAAACAAATTAAACAAAATGTCCCGTCTCTTTATTATGACAGAATATACGTCATATACTCTGATATTCATATAGTTTAACACCTAAGTTAAGTCAAATAAAATATTCTGTTATAATATGGAATAGAAACAAAAATATCAGCATCGCAAATGAAAATAAAAATTAAATTGACCGAGAATTGGGCATACAACGCTAACACGGATTTCTGATAGACAAAACAATCATCCCGAATGTTAAATACGTTTAACTGACGAATAACATAGTAAATTGTACGTTAAAAATAATCAATTTCATCCTGTTATTTTTAATTTTGGAGTAATTTGGTCTATAGCCAAAAATAAGTATTCTAGATAGGCTTTTATTATAATTTAATTTTAAAACAAGTAATTGGCATTTTTAAATCTTACGTTTTTTTGTAAACTTTAAAATAATCACAATTTGCTTAGTAATTAAAATATACAAAAATTCCTAAAGTAGGGCTTTTATCATCTTCTTATCATTAAATTTAATATAAAATTAAAAATATTATAGTACAATTTAAGTATTCTAAATGTGACTATATAATTTCCTATGTTATGCGTTAGTAAGACAGAGATATATATATACGAGGTCTTAATAAAAAATAAATGTATATTTTTTAATAAATAATTTAAAATTAAATGAAAATACTGTTTAAGCCTTTTTTCCACTCCTAAAAATGGGTCTAGAGACGACCCTGGTAGTAAATATCAAATGTTTATTTATATCTTTAATGACACTTTGTAACTTATATGCCGAGAACAAAATTAATTCCAACCTAAACAATTTTCCAGCTCTCTTGGGTCTGTTTTGGACAGATTTTATTGTATAGTAATTTATATGACAGATCTGTTGGTTGTGAACATTAACCATGCCACAATGGGCATTTAATATATTATACAATTTTGTTAGAAATTGGCTATTTTATTCTACTTTGACATATTGTATAATATATTATTGTTACACAACTTACTGTTAAAGTTTATAATAATTAACAAACTTTACTTTTTATTTACATACATTTACTATTTATTTTTTTTATTCAAATAATATATTATAAAATATTACAAAACGTAGTATTATACTTTTAAACGAAAAAAATAGGTAAAATTAACTTGATTAGTCTAATGGAGCATGATTAATGTTATAATAATAAAACATATATAAATAATAATAATACATAAAGTATTTGCATAGGTATATATGCAGTTTACAGTATATACTAATAACATATTTCTTATATGAACTTTTAGAGTGTGGTGCGTTTAGGTGGGTACTTGCCATTTTAAAACCCACTCTTTAGTTTTTATTAGAAATTTCATAAATACATGATGCGGCTACTGTCTATAATTTGTCTACCTATTAGCTATTTTACATACAATAGAAAATTATACGCCAAGGAATTTAACTGTACCAATGGTATATAATTATATTAATTATTTAGTTTATATTATAATTAGTGAATAATAGGAATATACATTTAATATAATGATAAGTAGTAATATTGAATAAAACCACTAAGACTTAGGTAAAGGAACACTACATACCACGCCCCTTCTATTCTGTAGTTAAAATAAATTAAGATATACTATTACTCAGAATTTTAGTACTGAGGTACTATTATGGTCTATGGCCCTATGGGTCACTAGAGACTATTATCTATATATTACTAGGTATTGCAAAACCACTTGCATCGCTCGGGTCGCTCGGGATTCACTTAGTTTATATTATATTTTGATAACCATAACAACATAACTTTACTATCTATATACAACAATAAAAATTATTTTACAAACTTATACTTAAAAAAATAGTTAATTTTCATTAGTCATAATATAATGTTTAAAGTTAAAAAACTTCGTCAAAATTACAAAAATTTGCAATTCATTTTGTAGTTAAAAATGTATAAAATGTAATGCAACGTTCTTATTTTCCTTTTAAAGTTCTTATTGAAACCTAAAAATCTCTAAAATACAATAGCACATTTGATGTGAAACTTCTTTATATAATGTGTAATCATACACAATTCAACGGCAGATTAACATGTCACAAAATTAAAATAAGATAGACGTTGCTATATTATCAGTGAATTGGTACTTACAGCTTTTTTTTTACATTTGAAATCGAAGGCTAATTATGGTATTATTGACGTTAGCCTCCGTCGTTTATTATTATTAACATATACAACGAGAAAAAATAAAATAATATTTAATAAAATCAAAATAAATGGGACATCAAACTACTCTAAGTGATCGGTCTTTCAGCTTATAATATAGAAGACTTAACTTATCGACGGTGCTATACTGTCGTTGTTTTTATTTCTACTTATTTTGTAGCACTTTGCGCAGGAAGTTGCAGATGGTATACGGCTAAATTTCATAAATATAAAGAAGAATCTTTTCTACATCGTAGATAATATATTAATTAATTATAATAATTACATTGATAGATAATCATACGATGAATGTTGATATGTTGTAAACATTTTTCGACAGTTATTTAATTTCCGTTAAAATATATATACATGATTATAAATTAATACGCTATACGCACTATACAAAATAAATACTTTTTAATTATTTGGATCCAACTATAGGTATTCATACCATCATGCATCAATTCAGACTATTCTACAGACCACAGTAAATACGCCGATAAATTATTGACTGCTTGTTTGTAATAATGGATAATGATTTATGTTTGAATTAAAATGTAATACAAGTAATACAACCGTTACAGATTACACTAATTTATTCAGTGATGATTGATGAGATACACACGCCATCATCAATACAGCTGAGAGACGTCCCCATTTGTTTACGAGTTAAAATTATTATAAATTTAATTTATTAATTTCAATACAAGATCCACCCATAAATAAATAAAATTATAACTTAAAATTTTATGTAATAAACTTACAACAATAATTATTCTTGATTATTATTTAAAAGTATTAAATATTTTATCAAAATTTCTTAAAATTAGAAAAATTATTTGTAAATTAATATGTATAAAATTGTATTTATTAGGTTAATCTCATCAATGACAAAAAGTAAACGGGAGGTGAGGACTGCATTTATCCTTCACGAATACCTCCCCAATCCCAGAACTCCGGTGTTCATCTTAACGATTGCGGTACCGATCCCTTTGGCATGTTCCAAACCTCCACATACATTGGAATCCACTGACCGTATAAATACATTGCGTTCTAGCAGGAACCGCCACATTGTAGAGCTAACGGTATTTGATTCTAAATTTAATGATAATGAACTTGCACGTCAAGCCGCTAGATGTCACTATATGTTATGCTGTTGCACACGCGTAGATTATATAAATTATAATTCAATGATTATACCGTAGGTAATACGCAAATAATAAAATAATATTTTAATTTTATATGAATTACAAAATTAGCAACTAAATAGCAATCATTGGTTGATGATTAAAAAATAATTCTAATTATTGTCATCATTATTAATTCATTTATATATCAATTTTTTTATGTAGGTACCGTCGGTATTGCTATTTAACATTGTACATCTCATAATATGTATTACTCGTATATTCCTTCTTATACATAATTATGTTGCACGTAGGAACGTGAGGTTGTGAGCTGAATAGTTAAATCGATTATTACACTTATGTTAATATCATTATCAAATCAAAACATATTTGTATGCACTTTGTTTATTTGTATTTAAAAACATTGTAGCCTGTATAGAGTGCAGGTATCTACCTACAATACAGTAATACTAAACAAATAAATAATTAATTAATTAATTCGTTTTAATTATAAAGAGATAGAATATTGAATATTATGTATAAATAAGACATTAATTATTATTTTTCAGTTAAATTGGAAAAACTCGGTTATTAAAATGAATACTTGAAATATCAAATAATCGAGTTATGAAGTTAAGTTACTAGAACTAAATTTCTATAGCGAAGTAAAAAAGATAAAAAAATTAATTTAATAACTTAGCTTTTTATTATTTAGTGTAACAATAAGTCACAGAAATTAACATTTAGATTTTAGATGCATGATCATCACATAAATTAAAAATATAATAAATATATATTAAATTGGAAAATTTAAACAACACGAATTATCTACATAATATTAATGTAAGTATATAACTACCTATATTGGCTATATTATAGCTAAATGATAAGGTATTTGGTTGAAGGCTGATAAAATATGTTACCTATTAGGTAAAGACTGTTTTTTGTTGGGAGAAAAACACATTTTGAATGTTTTCTAGTCCTTTAAGTTAGGGGGGCTTGATTCTTAAAAATTTTTACAGCAAATTCTTTTAATTAGGTTATTATTTTTTGTTTCTATTGGTGTTAACAACTGAATTGAATGATTATTCGTTTATATGAAACATTGAAACTTTATATTTTTTTATATTATAGAATGTAGGCGAAAATAAAGTTAATACTATAACATGTTTATAAGTATATACATTTACACACAAATTCTGGGGGGGGGGCTTAAGCCCACGGCCAACCCAAAGCCTCCCTCACTTGTAACGCCTATCATAGGTGGCCTATGTATATCCAATTTTCACTAAACTTTAACATATTTTTTGTTTAAAAATTTGCTCCTTGAATTATGAAGACTCAAGCCGCCACTGGTGGCATAGTCCAACACCTTAGGTTACAAAGATAAGTACTATGTTTCTTCGTTAATCGTTAGGTATTACATACCTAGGTACCTATAGGTACCTATTTTGATTAAAAAATAATAATCCTAGACGCATTAGGTATTTAAAGTATTAAAAGTATATAATAGGTATTGTCAATTATCACTCTCATACCTAGTCACATTATAAAATATTCAAAAACTTTTATTTTTGGGCGGAAATATGATTTTTCATTCTGTTTACATTTTGATAATTCTTATCATTTGTATCACATAATATTATCACAGAATAATTTATTCTGTGATTTTATGTTTGAGTATAGATAATAACAAAGTAGTTTTGTTGTAATTTATTTAATTTCTTTTGCACATGATTCATTTAATAATAGTTTATTCATAATTTATTTTAATAATACAATTGTAATAACTAATAGTATAATAAGAATTAGTCTGTTGTCAAATTTATGTTTAGAAATATTTTTTATAAGATGGAAAAAATTTTGAAGCCATTAGGATGCGAAGTTCGTGGAATTGACTTAAAAACTGAAAATAGACCTGAAAGTAATGTTTATGTTTTATAATTTAATTAATAATAACCGCGTTTCACATATGCATTATTTAACAGTTAATTGATTATATATTTACAATATATATCTAGTTAAATTGTAATTTAATTATATTATAATATTATTTTTATGAATTTTCAATTCATTTTCAGTTATTAAACAGATACAGGAAGATGTTACAAAACATAGAATCTTAATATTTAAAGATCAAGGTATCATAAGTGGTGATAGGCATGTTGAGATTAGTCGTTGGTTTGGAGAATTAGAATCTACATTCTACAAACATCGAAAATCACCTCACCCTGATGTGTTTCGAGTATCTAATGATAAAAATGAAGGATGCACTGGTAAATATGTCTATAAATAATAACTAAATCCATTTTTTTATGTAGGCATTTAAATTGTTTTTTTAATCAAATCTTGATTTAGTAATTATTCTTGTTAAGTAGGTATCTATTAGTGTATCAATATTTAACTATTTACATTTTATGAAAATCTTATTTTTATAATACTACATAGTTGTTTGTACTTTCTTATTTTATGAATGTACAAACTTAAATGTAATATTTACCTGTATTAAAATAAGTACTTCATTAAACCATACATTTTAATAACATTTCTAAATGTGAAAATAATTAATACCTATATTTATAAATGGTCTATATGTGGATATGTTAATAGAATTAACAGTTCTCAAGTGTTATAAGGTTTTTATTTTAAGCTTACTGGAAAATATCAAAATTTACTAAAATTAAATTTATTTGACATTTGAGTTTATCTAAATATAACCTCTGTCCAACTAAATTAATATCAAAATAATATAATTTTGTAATTATATATATATTATTTAAGGTGTTGGACGATCAGGTTGGCACATAGATGGGACATTTCAACCAGCACCATTTAGTTATTCTTTATATCACATGGAGTCTGTACCCAAAGAAGGACATACGTTATTTATTCCACTCACAGAACTAATTCAAAGTTTGGATAAAGATACTTATGACACTTGGAACCGAGCTTGGATGGTTAGTGATAGAAGATCATCACCCATCCATCCACTGATATATAGTCATCCTCTAACAGGCAAACCAGTGTGTATAATTGATAACTATTTAAAGTTATAATATTTATTATTTATAATTAATTGTAATATTAATAGCAATCATAACTATAGGTATTATGTTTTCATTTGGGAATGACTACTGAATTTATTTGGAATTATAAACTTCCCTCAGAATCAATTGCTAGCCATGAAGAGTACAAAGAACTTTTAGATTCAATAAACAGTAAAATCAATCAAGATAATGGAAAGTATATATATGTACACAAGGTATATTTTTTATTTTAAACTTAAACAGAATAATAATTTTAAAGGGCAATTATTGATTTTTACCATTTATACATTTCTTAAATTATTCACTATTATTGTTAAAAAATTATAACAAATTATTAAGTATAATATCTAAAAAGTGTGGATACTTTTAAGTTATAGTATATTAATTATAAAAATATATTCTGGCTTTATTTTTTATTTTGGTAATAGGCATAGTGTATAAAAAACGAATTATTATCAATAAATATTTAGTTAAATTTAGAACTTAGAACTTATGTATTTTCACACTAATGTATTATGTTGAGGTTACTTTAAAAAATCTATTTTATTACCTGACATTTTAGATTTTTTTTTAATTATTTCATGAGATTTTCAGTTTCATTAATTTAAATTGTTAAGTTTAAATGGGTCACCCAATGATTATTTTCAGACAAATTTTATCTGTAGATAATAAATTAATATTTTAAAATTATTTTGATTTCCCCTCCAAAAAAAACTTCTGAATTAATGTGATCTAACAATACACACATTAATTGTTGATCCATTGTTTATATTGTTGACATATGTAAAGAAAAATACAAAGTTAAAATGAATTATTTTATGTATATAATACAATATTCATTTCAAACATAATGTCATTTGTTTATTGATAATACATTGTTTTTAACGTTAGTTTAAACATTTTATGTTAAAAACTTTATTAATTATATATTTATTTTATTTTATTCTGTTTAGTGGGAACCAGGGGATTTCATTATATCTGATAACTTAGCTGTTGGACATTTTGCTCACTCAAGTACACAGGCACCCAGAAGTGAAGTTGGTCTCAGAGTTCTACATAGAACTACTATTAAAGGAACACATCCACCAAAGAAATAAAATTTATTTATTTTTGAATATAATTATTGTAATATTTTTTATATTCATAAACTTTTGTTATATATTTTATTAAAAATTGTATGTTATTATATTTTTTTTATTAGATACATATTTTTTTCTATAATATCCTATTATAAATTGCCCATTCATATTATTCTTACTTAATCAACAGTGAATGAATCAATGGTAATACTTATACTAGTAAGTGATATTAGTTATATTATACTTTGTTGGATACAAGTTATAAGTTCCATCCTTATAATTCCAACACATTAAGTGAGATGTACTAACGTGAGTAAGTATGTTGCTATACAAAACAAATTATAAAATATTTAAAAATAATAGTTGTTATAGTTTTATTATTACTTGTAGTAGGTCTACTTATTTTTGGCTTCAAAATTATTGTTTTAATTTTGAATATTATTTATAAAATACAAAAATCAAAATTTTTTAACATGTATTAGGTTCAGTATACATACCTATAAGTGTATATATGTTGATACATAATAATTAACCATACATTTCTAGATTTTACTCAAACAATCCTATTGATATTTTAACACTGGAGAAATTTAATTATTTATTATGTACATTACTCTGGTTTTGTCAGTACTCAGTCAATTTTAAAAGTTATAACTTATAACTTAAGTTGGTAAATAATACCACCTGCATGAATGCATGATGAATCGAACAGAAAGTATACAGCCCTTGGGGTGAAGTTCTTGTGACATAGGTTGAACATTAGTACTGTTAGTTGTTAGTAATAACTTTACTTTACTAATAACCAAAAAAAAAAAAATATATATATATATATATGTATTTTATTATGTACCTTTACTGTGTAGATATTAATATTGATTGTCTAATTAATAATTCAATGATATTTAGCTAGTAATTCAAATTTTTAATAATACATAGGTATGCTGATAAACAGTGGCGGATCTAGGATTTTTTTTTGGGGGGGGCCCATTATTTTTTTTTACATTAGTACATATTTTTATAAAAACACTTGTATTAGTATAATAGTATTTTAAAATGTATAATTATGTATAATGTATTATATAAATGTATGCACATAAAAAAGTATTAAAATTAAAAATATTTGTATATAAAAAAAAATATAATTAAAAGTAGTGTTTTATAGACAAAATTGTAAACGTCTCGAATGTTGTTTGGCAAACAAATTCCAAGCCTTTGTCCCCCAATTCCACCCACCTTTGGTCCAAAAAGTACACACACTTTGCAAAAAGCTCCCTTACTTAAATTACTATAAGCTAACCAATTGTATTTATCTATCCATTCAATACGAAAACTTCTACTATGACCATTTTTATCTTTTGTTACTGGAAAAACATACTTTTTATTTGGAGTCCACGTTTTACATAAATAATTATAAAGTTGACTTATCTCTTTTCGTATTTTAACATTAGAATCCTCTTCAACTGCAAATCCTATATCATATTCTTTAGTATCATTTATTTCCGACAAATTAGTGTAAACAGCTGGTTCTTGTTGTGAAGCAGTTTCATTCAAAATATTTTCATTTGTAAGTGTACTATTGTCATCAACTTTTTTTTTCTTAAAGAAAGAAGTAAATATTTCACTTTGACGTTTTTGTGACATGATATAACGAACTACGAAGACAAGACGATACTCATACGTGTAAATACGACAAAAGTAAACTAAACCAAATCATACAATATATTAACCTAGCTATTACTAATAATTGTTCATTTCAGATAAGATATTTGACACTTTCTGCAAGTTATGTCGTTTTACGTCAATCTAATAGGCGATCAGATAAGACGTTACATTATAGCAGCTATAGCATAATGTAACGTCTTATCTTATAGTATAGCTACAGCCTATTTAGTTTCAACTTTTAAGGATGACTTATAAATATAACCGGAATTTTTCGTGAATTGTGATTATAAGTTTCATGTCATAGTTATATTTTTAAACATTTTAGGGGCCATGGGGGGGGCCCAGGCCCCTCTGGCCCCCTCCTTAAATCCGCCACTGCTGATAAACCTACCAATATAACTAATGCAAAAATTTGAGTGGAGGTAGAAGGGGTTAAATGACTAATTGTGCTAAGAACAGAATTTATCGTATAAGTAAAGTAGGTACCTTATTATTTATTAGAATTCATAATTTATAGTAATACCTACCTATAACAAAATAAGGTTATAAACATTTTTATTTAATTTAACCTAGGTATCTTATTAGTTATTTACATAGGTATAAAAGGGGTTAAAAATTTGAGAACTTAAAATTTAAATTAATGTGTATTAATAATTAATATAGTTTATTATACTTAGCTTAAGGCTAAGTACCCTCCTAATTTATACCTAGGATTATTAGTAATTTTGATTATATAATTTAGTTTTAAGTTATTATCACAAGTCATAATATATTTAGAAAATTGATCACTAAATTTTATATAAGTACTTAGCATATACATAAGATACGTACATAGGTTATTATACTAGGCCTCGGAGAAATTTCGGGAGGAGTTACAACCCCTTAACCCCCACTCCCTGGTTGCGCCACTGCATATTATATATTTATTTATTTATACGTACCTATATGCGAAAAATATACACATCTTCTCTAAAAAAATTAATAAAAATAAAATGAACAGTGAAAATATATTGAAAATGCATTATAAATGTATAACTATTGCAATGTGTATTATAAAAATACTCATGTTTTGATAACAAATTTCATTTTGTTCTCGCGGTAACAGTTTCTATCATTAATCTACCAAGATATTAGTTGTTGATTTGTTATATTACAATAATTGCAACCACGAATTGTGATTTTAGTTGTAGTCTGGGCCTAGGGGTTAAAGTGATAGAGTGACGTTTAAAACTATATGAAGACATTACTACATTAGTCCCCCTGGAATTTTTTCCCGCTTTAAGCCCAGGCTGTAGTACATAGGTAATATAGGTACAAGGTACCTACATGGTTATACCATAAGCTATATATCTATAATACATCTAAACATCTTATTTTAGTCCATGATTCAGTGATGGCTATTAGTAACTACATAATGCGTATTGTGTTTTATTGCGATACAGCTTAAAAAGTTTTCGAGAGATCGGCAATTAGATTTATTATATTTTCCTATATATTTGTAATATACTTATAGGTACACTTTAGGTACCTACCTACGTTGTACTTATTCAGTTATGCAGTTACGAGTTCACGAGTCACGACTGATTAGTAGGTACCTATTAAATTTGTGTATAGCCATTTGCCCCTGCGACCAATGTATTATACATAATAAAATATGTGAAATATCAATTATATATTAGGTAAGTTTAATATTAAGTAAATTTTAAATCAAGCTAAACAATTGTAAATGGTTTTTTTATACTAATATTCAGAATACTATTTTTCGATGCTTCTGGATTTTTTTGATTTTCCTATAGAACTTAAAATAAAAAATCCTTGCCAATTACTATATTATTATTATAAGAATTAAAGAATATAAAAGTTATACTATTAAATAATCATTTTAAAATCTGTTAGATGTGAATAACATAAACCAAAATAATTTAAATAGAATAAGTTTATGCCACTTTACGAGTAGGTGATGTATAACATAGCTAGGTATCTAAAACTGTTACTGATAATTATAACGAAAAGCTATATACAGTGTCTTGTTAAGTGTAACTTTATAATTGTATAAACTATAAGTAAAACCATAATAATATACCATAATAAAAATAAAACTGTTAACGTGTTAATAGTGCACTATATACCTATTTCAAATTATATTACTAAATTATTATTATTATCATAGTAAGTTATAGGCTATAGGTTAATAGGTATTTAACGGGGTGATTTACTGATTTATATATCGTTGGACACTCATTAATTAAAAAAAAACAATAACATTTCAAGAAAATACTTTTTTTTTTATCGTTTTTAATTTTTTTTACTTTTATAAATATATAAATGTATGATTTCATACTTTAAAGCAGAATATTACTTGGGTTTTTTACTTATAAAAATAAATTAAGGATAAGGCGTTTGTGATTTTGTTGTACTACTCCGCTCGTTAAAATATTTAATATTTGTCATTTCATTAAACTATTCATGTAAAATTTGATTTTTACAAGTACTCCAAAAAATATTTTGTTTTTGAAAAAGAAATTAAAAATGTGTTATCATAAAAAATTAAATTTTTAAAAAAGAGATACAAATACATATATTTTTTAAAAATGTTGTTTTTACCTAATGCTTAAAACTATGAGTATTACGTTAAATGGATCACCTGGTATAGAACTATAGTACCTATGTACTTATTAGTTATTTTTATTCTTATTATTGCTATAGATCTTTAGAATGTGGTGAATTTTTATTCATATTTATTGTAATATAATAATATATCACAGGTAGTCTTAATAATTATTTATGGATAGGTATTACTCCAGTAGTTTAACATTAACGTATCAATAGTCAATAGGTGTTAACTGTGAGTATTGCCTATTGGAGACTATATATATCTACTGTTACAGACATTGGACTATTATTATAGTAGTAGGTACCCGAATAAATAAAGCCGTAAAGGTATAATTATCTCACACAAAATAGCAGTATAGTAGGTAGGTATTTAATTAAATTTAATATACATATGAACACACCACTGGCGCGCATAATGGTGTATATAATTGTATAATAATTATATTATCACGGTACTTGTTTGTCTTGACATCTTGTTTTTATTATTATTATTTTATTTAAAAAACAATAATCATAATTTGTATTGCAATTGTAATATTAAAATAATAAGCGCAACTTGACAAATGAACAATTGACAAGGCGACGGAGTTACCTAAATAGTAAATTTAATAATAATATGTCATAACAATAATAATAATAATAATAATAATAATAATAATACATCATTCCGACGCCAAGTCGAGAAAATCCGAGTGTTGACGACGATAGCGGCGAAGTGCGTCGAATCCGAAAATTGCCAATAAACATATGATTGGCGGCTTTCTGTTGGCGGTGTGGAACGCACGGCGCGTCGGTTGTTGTGCGGAGGGGTGGGGGAGTTGCCGACAAGCTGCTGCCGCCGCTGCTATCGCGTTTCGGCTCGTGCAGTCGTGTTATCAGCGGGTGGCCAACGTGCCCGTTTGCAGCCGCAGCTCTAGTTAAATTTTTTTTTTTTTTTTTTTAAATCAAAATTTCAAGCGCAAAACACCGTATATTATTATATTATACAAAAAATATTATATAATATAATATTGTATTATATTCCCAATTATAAATATATTTTATATATATATAATATATATATATATATATTTATATATAAATAATATTCCGCAGCGGTCTTCTGTTGTCGGTTTTCGAAATTCGTTACACTATTTAATATAATATAATATTCAGACGTGTGCGTTTCGAGCAGGAGAGGTTCGCGCGCGGCATATCATTATTCCGCACGGGACCGTTCGTGATATTGTATAAATGGGGGAGTACAAATTTAGTGTAAATTCTAGTTTAAGTTCAATCGAGTACCAATCGTCGGTGAACACGTCCGGGTTGCCGTCGTCGTCGTCGTCGTCACAGTCGTATTTTGCCGACGACGGCCCACAGCAGTTGCAGGACGTTGCCGTCAAACAGCAGATCTCACCGTCACCGGTCAACGGCGATCACCAACAGCTGCCCTCCACCAAAGGCTCTGTCAAAGAAGATTCCGTGTTGGCAGCGTTAGGTGGTGGTGGTGGAGGTGATAAATCATCGGGCGGCCCACAAATGCAGTTACCATCATCTTATAACAATGAAGCTAGTCTTAATGTGATAAACTCGTCGACCAACTCGTCTACGTCTAGTCTATGGTCAGCATCTGTTGATGATACGTTAATACATGGGTTAAATGCTTCTGCGGCTGCAAACAACGTTGTAAGTTATGCATTAAAAAATATAATGATTGTGTAAATTATGTAAAAAGCTAATGTTTATGTTTATGTATTCTCACCAACCAAAAGTTGAGACATTGTTCTGTACCTATGTTTTTAATTTAACATTTATTTTTCACTTGTCTTCTTGTCTTCATGATAAAACAAACAAAAAATATATTTACTAATACATTTATTTTACTTATTTTTTTTTTAATGCTCAATGCTCAATGTTTATGATTTTTGACCAGGGATTACTTATTTATTTAAGAATTATTTTAATGTATTATCTACATAAGTTACCTATACTTAGTAATTTTTTAGTTAATATTTTACAAAATTATGTGTATATTGTATGTACAATGCAATTAGTAATTATGCATTATGTATACACACATTTTTGAAAAACATTTATTTTGGTACTAAATAAAGTAAAATATTAAGATATTTATTTGGTATTTTAATATTCTTTAAAAATATAAAGTATAAAATTATAAATTATTCCCAGTTGTATAGTTTTGTTTTTAATTTAAAATTTTATTTAGGCGTCAGTTGTAAAATTAGCTTGACCATTCGGAAGTACATAATTTACAATACTTTATTTAAGCCTCCAAACTTTCTAGCTCCATAATCATTATTTGTATGTTTGATGTAAGTTTTTAGTAGATAACTTTATTATATTATTTTAGAGAATCCAAAATGTTATTAACAATATTAAAAAATATTAATTTAAATTAAAGGAAAAATGGAAATCATGAATTTAATAAATATTTATTTTTACCAAGTATTTACTATTTACTGGGCTAACTTAAACAAAATCTGGAAAATATAATATTAAGTATAGGTACTTATTATATTTAACCGATCTCTATTTTTTAACCATGTATTAAACTTGTAAGAAAAGCTGTAAATTTAGATAAATACCTATGACTAATAGTGAGTGTATGCTTTACACTTAATTTTGTAGGTACATGGTACATATAACTTAAAAACAACTTAAAGATTTTACAAATAACAATATTTGATGTTATATTTGTAATTATTTGATTGATTTACTTAGGATTTATATTGATTTAAATGTAATAAGTAGTTGTCTAATTTGAATAGCACAATACATAAACCATTAATAAGTATATTAAATATTATATTTCAAATCATTAATTTTAATTGATATTTTTTACCTTTTTATCTACTTACCTAATTTATAAACTGAAAATTATTATTTATTTTTTTATACAGTTTAAAATGTTACACAATTATAAGCAATGTATATATACCAGACCAAATATTAGTTTTTAATAATATTTTTAAATTTTTATAAATTACAGTAAGAAATTAAAGCTGTTTTTATCATAACTATTTAACCTATAAAGTTTTCATGAATATTTTTTATTATCTATGAAATATGAAAAATAAGTACCAATCATTGTATTACAATGATTGTAATATTTAATAAGAGGCTTTTTTGAGAAAGTTCTACTTATTCTAAACGATTGTTATTGTTATTTCCAGTCTCATTTAAAAGTTAAACAATACCTATTTATTATAAACTTTTGTTAGACATGAGAATTTTCTTAATACTTAATAAAATGATAAATTAAATTTATATTCGACATAATTTTAAATTTAGTTCTAAGTTGTTTATAGTTATTTGAATTGATGCGTGATTAATTTTCAACTGAAAAATTTAAATATTTAATGTTTTTAGAATTTCCCAAATACTTTGTACAATACTGGCTTGGGACCTCATCATCCGCAACAGCAACAGCAACCACAGCAACATCATCATAGACGTCAAGCATCTGGCGCCACACATAATTTCCCTCACAATCTGTCTAGGCAACTGCAACAGTCAGCTCATCCGCAGAACCTGTACATGGCCAGTAAGGGATATTCTTGGTCACAGTCTCATCAGAACTCGTGGCTTAACTCTAGTCAAAATCAAAGTGGTATAGCTGGTTCGTCATGGAATCGTGGTCGTTCTGTACCTAATTTGAATCCAATGCATGCTTTAGCTGGTCGTAAGCCAAATACTAATTACAATCATCACCAACATCAATCTACTCCTATGAATTCATCAAAATTTAGACGTAGTACTTCATACCCGGGAAAAGGATTATTCAATCAAAATTCTACAACTTTTGATATTAACAACATCGATGAGACAGACGCAATGAGTTATCAGGTAAGATTTTTAAAATCATTATGAGTTATAAATAATTTTAGTACTTGGACAGTAAAAGTGTTTATTGTCAGGGTTAGAGTATCAGGAATTAGGAGAAGAATCTGTTATTTATATTTAAAAACATCAGTATGTTTTTATAATATATCATAATTTAAAATATATTTGTTTGCTTTTTACTTTTCTATATTATTGCTTTGTTTGTTAATAAGAAGTTTTTAAATTTTGATAATTATAGTTAGCTAATAAGAAATTAACAATTAAGCAAATTATTAATATATTTAAAGCACGTCTCTATTAAAAAACAATAACAAATTGTCCTCATTAGTGACAAAATTGCTATGTTATGGATATTTATTTAGTAATTTTCTTTATTAAATCAAAGTACATTGATGTTATATAGTTTTTAGTAAATATCTGTAAATAATTTCATACTTATAATATATATTTAATTTTATACATGGGTATGATTAATTAATAATTAATAAGTTATAACTTAGGAGTATCAAGTAATAAATATATTTTAGATTTTCAATAAATGTATTAGTTTTACAATGATATTTTTTAATATATTTTTGAATAGAAAGAGTACTCTTAAGTGTTTCAAGTAGTCATGTACATAATCTGTTGGAGATCAAGCTAGATGTTGATATTTTGAATATGTATGTGATTTCATTTTTTGTAGTTTTTCTAATTGTTAGAAAACATTTAAAACATTTTCATTGAGTGCAGCTATGTTCAGAATTATTTTTTATTACAATGCTTCATTATATGAATTATTTGCCTTATTAATTTTTATTAATACACACCATTATCTTGCACTGAGATGACTTCAAAGAGTTAAAGCAATTCAAATAAAGATTCATTCTATTGTGTTTGTTTAATGAAAATGTCATATGATATATTAGCATCTATCAGTGGTTACATATTAATTTATAAATTCCAGCAAATGTATAATATTGTTTACATGTATAAAGTTTCAAGAGGACTTACTATGTTAAAATTGTTTTAGTAATGCAACATTTATAACACTATCACCTTTAGGTTAGTGAACCTTCATGTGACTCTTACATATATAGTATGTAAATTTCATCATTAATTTGATTATGTATCCAGTTATTTTTTTATTAAGATTTTGACATAGGCATCAATATATAATATACTTAGGTACAATATGTTATCAATATGATAAAATTACTTTAACAATATGTAGAAAAATGCTACACTGAGTAACATTCAAACCATTTTCCAATTGTATTATACAATTAAATTTATAGTTTTCAATTATTATATAAAAGTTGTTTTCATAACTTTAAACTTTAATCATATAGATAACAACTTTTAAATAAACATATCTTTAATGTAGTTTAGAGCACAAATATAAGTTATTATTGTCAAATTATGTACTCTACGACCTGTGTTTTGTACCAAAATACTTTTGTAGTGTTCTTTTTCAATAACAATTAATTCGCCTAACTTATTTTAAACACAAGGCCTACAATATTTTTTTAAATTTCAGGTATAAATATCTTACATTTATGTATAATACTCGATAGAGGTAGTTTAATAATGATGGGTATCATACATATTTCCTATAAATTATTTAAAATGTGTATTACTGTTCCAAGTCTAATAGACAACACAAAAGATATATTAATTATACAATTTTAAAAGAGTCTGATATGTTTATGAATAATTTTAATATCTATGTTTTTAAGATGTCAGAAATTGTGATAAACAGATATTAAACATTTATAAAACTCTAAAACAAAGTTTAGTATTATCGTTTTTTAACTTATTGATAAAACGAATACATTTATTTGTTTTTTTTAGTGAAAATTAATTTAGTATTTTTGAAATAGAATTATTTCCGTTTAATTAATTGGTAGACCGATTAGGAAGGTCCAACTGCCCAAGCATTATCCTGTGCTGTTGTTTTATTTGTTACTCTAAGGAAAACTTAGGAAAACAATTCTTATGAGTAATGGCGGCATTATGCCAAGTCTGTTGTTTTATTAACGAACCCTCTTCCGCTCTTTTCTATCTTTTGTGAATACTCCTTTGGCACTGCCGATTAAACACGTTTTTCTTGCTTATTTAAACCACCACCATATTAAATCCTTCATACCATTATCAGGAATCCCTGCGGGATATTGGTAAAATGAATGACATGCTTACTACTGTTGTCTGTTATTATTTTTAACATTTATTGTATGAATTATATACCATTAATTCAAAATGTATTTACGTAAAATATCAGTATAATAATAAAAAAAAAAATAAAAACATATTTTACTATGTTAAGAAAAAAGATTAGGTATACAAATATGGTTTTTGTTCAATATATAGGTTAGGTTATTATGCATAATATACTCGTATATTTAAATTTTTACGTAAGCGTACCTATAATAACTACTAAATTACCAATATTGCATTGTTATACGATGTAAATGTTAAATTTAAAATCATCAAAACTCAAATACCTAGCCAAAATGAAATAATTATATTGGTCCTTAAATAACTCAAATTCCAATGTTTTTAATGCTTTTCGTTTTTAATAAAAGTTAAATTATTTGGTTTATATTTCTTCAACTAAAAACATGCCATCTAAATAATCTGAGTTTTCCATTTCAGTTTTTTTTACCAAAATATTTCTATGTATTAATAATATTGTATATTATTTAAAATGTACACCAGTCAATATTAAATTATTTGTCTACTTCAATTGAGGCTTTACTGCTACATATAGTGTTTTGTTAAAATGATCACATATTCACAACAGTCATTCCTTCACGTTTTCTGTACTTTTCTTCTCCTAAAGAGTGTAGTAATTTGTGTAATAATTGCGTGCTAAAGTAAAACCATACTAGACCTTTATAAACTGAACTGAATTCTATTCAGAAAGTTTCATATAAAAGTTCTCTTAAGAGGATTTACCTCTTTAAATGTTTGTAGTCTTATTACAATAGCCACGTCTCTGAATTTCAATTTATTTTGAAACTATTTATTATTCGCTGAAGTAGAATCCATTATTTTCCAATTGTTTTCGTGAAATGTGTTATAAATTATATAGCAATAAATAAACAAAAAAATTAAATTTTTTAAGTAATCCAAATAGTTTGGTTGTATTCAATAGTATTTAAATATTGTATAAATATAATTTAAAATATTTTTATTTTTAATCAAATCTAAAACCGAAAACCAGGTTGTCACATTGATATAGTGTTTTTTCGTTGTCGTTGTTGTCTTTTTTTTTTGATACATTGTTTCAAAAGGTAGCCGACGCAGGCGTTAAGAAGACCCTCCGGCTGTACGGTCAATAAAAATAGTGGCCCCGCCGGCGGCGCGTGGACGACGGGCGGCTTTACTACGAATAACCTCTCAGGTTCGCCACGTTGCAATGAGCACATACACGCGCGCTTGGTAAATGACACAGGGCTGTATGCCGACTGGCGGGTGTACAGAGTACAAACCATAGATATATAGAAGGTACTAACTCATGCATGTCAAAAGAAAATATTAATAATACTAAAAGGTCAATTCGTATGTAAACCTCCCAAAAAAATCGTTTTTTGAGGATTTATTCATATACGTATTTTAATTTACAATATAAGGTCTCAATTAATTGTACAGTTGTGATGTTCAATATTTATTTTGTTTATTATATAGGTATTATCATATATAATATTTTCATTTCAAAAACTTGTTGATGAACTATAAAATATGTCTTTCCGTCTTGATCGTTGATTTTGGTGATATATATATATATATATATATATATATATATATGTATATAATATAGTGTGTTTTTTATTTGGTTAAACACCTTGTAAAGACTTTTTTTTTAATTTTTTTTTTTTTTGTTAAATGATAAATTATGTTTATTTTAAAATTTTGCTTAACTTACTGAAAGTTATTGTTTTTTTTTTGTGCTTATATAAAATTAATTAATTTTTTTGTTTATTATATTTCAATAAAATGTGTCTCGTAAGGTATCAATAATTAAATACTTAATTAATTCTAAACATTCTATTAATTTTTAATTGAAATATGATAAAAAGTTGAAATTTGTGAAGTTAATCATGTATTGCGAAGTACTTAATAAATTAAATATTTGTTTCTTATACTTGATTTTAAGAAGTATATAAAGAGCAAGAGGTACTTCTCTTATACCTATTTTAGAGTATCATAATCTAGTATCTAAAGTTTTATACATGAATAATTGATACTTTTTTTTATAAATAAAAGTCCTGCTTAACTTTTTACCTAGAATTGTCACTTCTATGTTAGCTTTGTTAGGTTTAACACATCATATTGTTGTCTATTATATGAGCAGTTTGTCCTAAAAAGGACAAAAACGATGTGAAAGTGATCTAATATAAAAGAGAGACCTAGTTAATTACTGGTAAAACGCAATTTGTATAGTGGTAATAATGCTTCTAGAAACCATGTGGGTTCATGTGAGCATTTACATCTTAAATTTTAATTATCTTTACACATCATTGGTATATTGTACTTACTATTTTTATGATTAAATCATATATAATAACTCACATTTTAAATTCCGAATTGAGTGTCGGCCGGAGGTACCTATTGGACAGTGATATATATATATTATCTTAAACAACCCAATGATCAGTGTTTATCTTGTCTGCTTTATTAATTATTAAGTAAAAAATACTTTTATTCTAATTATTTATAGCTTCCTTATTTATTTATTTTTTTTTTTATAAAAATCCAACTTACAAAGCTTTTTAACTAAAAAATATGCTTATATTGGGCTCGGGGAATCGACTTTTATAGTTCAATTTCTTTATATTATTCTTGTCTAATTATGAGTAGAATTTGAGGTATATTTTATTTTTACTTTATACAAAAATAATTTTTAGTGTATTTATACGTCATATAGGTAATTATAATTATGTTGTTAAAATGTTCGCTAGATTATTTGAAATTATTTTTATTAAACTAAATCATTGGATTTTAGTATAGTATTTCATGTTTTTTTGTCTAGGTAGGACTTTTACGTAATTTAGGTTTCTATATAATAGAAACCTAAAATTGCGTAAAATATTATAGAATCTATAATATGATACGTATAAAATACATAATGCGCACGACATAGGTCTGTGTATTCACTGCAACTTTCGTTGTTATTAACTTTATACAATTGTTGTTTGACGTTATTTTTAAGTTTACACTCTACGGAGCATATGGCGTATCATTAGTATAAAATTTGTACTGTTTTATTGTCATGAATTTAATTGCGTCAATTTTTTTATAATTTTGTACATAATATACTACATTATTACTCAATATAAAAGTTATTTAGTAACGTAGTAGAGCTGATATTTTAATTTAAAACAATAATATTGTTTAGCGTAAAATAAATTATAAAAATTCATATTACTATTTAATTCGTAATTGATAAATTTCCTTTAAATAGGTTGGCTAAAAAATTAACTATATAGTAACCGTAGATTGGTAGGCTGTGTGTCATAAGTAGCGGTCAAAGAAACTTCTTAAAATCCTTATGTCGGCCGAGTATATAAATAGAACAGTGGTGGCTTCTAGATTCCAATGTTGGCTACACATTTTTTTCTACGCGCTGTTTATGCCAAATCCGATTGCACTGCTTGAGACTTAATCAGGAGGGGGTTTTTGTAAAAAAAAAAAACCATGTGACTCTTGTGCCAAGTGTGGGGATGAAATTTTTCATTTACTCAAGTTTTTCTCGGCAATAGCTATTATTATACGCCTGGACATACTAGACGTATGAACGTATTTGGTGCTGGCGGCCGTTCAACTAGGACATTTCGCTAGCTAGTCAAAATAAAATTCAACCTTAAAATAATATAGTTTCTAATAAAACATGTATTTATTTGAAACTGTTTTCGTTTGACATAGTTAAAATATTTAACCAATGTGTGGGTAATGGGTATATACATAATATTTGTATTAATATTTATGGAAATTTCGTTTCTAGTTTTTGTTTTCTGGTTCAAGTTGTATATAATACTATATATGCGATGTTGTAAGTTTTTTTACACATAAAAATTCATCCCTAGAGTTATAAAACTTTGAATTATATTTTTAGCCTTATTATATTAATGTTTTAATTCTATGCCTAGTTTTATATTATATTTTATTTTATTTTACGGTATCAACATTAATTTACTATTTAATAAAAGCTATAAGTAAATTTCTTTTAATAAGTAGTATACGAGTAATAGCAGTCATCGTTATCGATGCAGCATATGATCGTAATGATCGTTAACTTATATATACAATACTTGATATGTATGTTTTCTAATGTAAATATTTTTAAATTGAACTTAGATTTCAAAACATATAATTTATTATGTTATAAGATAATATATAATATTATTTCACTTAAAATAATTAAGGTTTTTCAAGTTTGTTCAAAAGTAAAATAATATTATAAATGGTAAATTTAAAGCTACATGGAAATATTCAATAGATAATCTTGTAAGTTTAATGACTTTAAAATTAAATCTATTATCATATTTACAACATTTATTATACAAAAATGTTTATGATTTCCTATAGATATTTAATTAAATATTATAAGCTTTTGTTATTGTCTTTATATTGTTTATTTTTTTACTTTTTAGAATACATAATACACAAATCTTTGTGTTTATTTATTATCTGCGCATAATATTTAAGATATCGTTACACGGTTAGTTGAAAGATGTAAGTCAAATGGCGAAATTAAAGTTTAAATAATATGTGATGTTAAATAATTAATTTATTCAAATATTACCCCTAAACTGTATACCTCAAAGAATGCCAAAACTATGCAGAATATACTTCAACCTACCCGACTTCATTTAATTTCCTCTACCCTAATTATGTCACTAATGAAAATGTACATAAATATATCAAATTATTGAACTTGGACATAAAATAGTTCTTTACTTTAAAGTAGTGTAACGTTTTTTTATTTTATACACCAAATCTTCGTTTACTTTTGTGTATTATTCTATACAATATCAATAAAGCAATGCTACAATATGAGACTGTAAAAAAAAAAAAAAACCGATAATAAGTTTAATATTCTAGTTATGTAACTTTTAAGTGTTGTTTTTTAGAGTCATGTAATTTTATAAATAATGAAACATGTACTTAATGATAATATTGAACATCAATGTATTCGTATATCATTCAATATTATGTTATACATTTTTTTTTTGTATTTTAGTTAAGCTAAAATTACTAGTAGTTGTCTATTTAAAATAATAGTTTATCTAACATCATTTCTCGAGGCAATGAACGTATTGGTTTAAATCAATATGATACTTTTTTTTTATTTGCTTGAATGATATTACTCTATGGTCTGACATACGTCTATAAAAAAGTATAGAAAAATGCTTTAATCTTTGACTTTGAACATGGTTTCTGGAAGCAAATTGGATTTATTTAGTGATTTTGTTACATTCAAATATTTGAAATGTTTGCCAAATATTTATTTTAGCATTTTCTAGAGAAGATATTATTTTCAAAAACTTTTTAGAACTTTTGAAGCTAATTATTAATTATCATTTAAGATATTATTTTTTTTTTTTATGGATTTTAATAGAGAGTTAAAAAAGATGGACAATTAATACAACAAAGTTCCTTATAATTTGTTCATTTGTCTACTAAAAAGTATTGAAAATATTTTACAATTTTTTTAATAATCGTTTAAAATTATTACCTATTGTTTATTGATGAAATTTGTCAAAATTACGAAAATGTGTAAATTATTTTGTATTTAAAAATGCATTTCATTTAGATTTTATTTTTTTATACCAAAAGCTTGAAAATTTTATATAAGATTTTCATAAGTTTTCTTACTGGAATTTAAAAAAAAAAGTTTATAACGTAAAGCCATATAATATATTTTTTATGAACGTTTGAAGTACAAATTTTGATTAAATTGGATATTCAAACGTATAATAACGATTCTTTTTCAAACAATTTTAGTTATTATGTTGTAATTTAAAATTTATTAATTATAGGGACTTGAAACTTTTTGCCATTTTATATATTTTATAATTATTTTTACACACTAATAATAATTTAAAAAATATTTTGACCAATTGTATGCTAATTTTTATACCATGAATATAATAACCATAATATTTATTTCATTCGACAGTACGTACTATTTTATTGTATGCTAAAAATATTTTATGCAAAAATTAGTTCAAAATACTGTAATTACTAATAGAAAAATAAATTATAAAATACCCTTAGAAATGTTGGTTGACACTTCCGTTACCACTAAGTATTGTTTCTTCGTATGTAATAATTTATCATTAAATTTAAATTTAAACAAAACACATTTATAACAGTGATTTACTCAATGATAAGATACACATAAAATGTATTATAGAGTATTATAGACTATAGTAGGCCAACTTCCCCGGTTTTTTTTTTATTCTAAACATAACGTGACGGAAATGAGTCAGATTTTCTAACTTGTTTGTAGACGATTTTTCATTTATATATTATATATTTGGCTTGTATTGCTTTTCATTTGTGTATGGCTTCATAATTTAAAAATGCTGATAATATTTGTTTGAGTTTATTTTTTAATGGTTTAAAGTTATTTTATATTCACTTATTATAATTCTAACTGTTAGTGTTAGAATGCTTGAGTATAAGATATTCTATAGTTTTATGAATTATGAAGAATAAATGTTAAAGGTATTTTTATGTATACTACTTACCCTTATAATATATTTGTGTATGTTGGTACAGTATACACTTAGTAGATAGGATAGGTCCTAGCTACATTATGCAGTATGCATATCAAAACATTTGATTTCGGTTATTTCATGTCCTGTGTATAATACATTAGGTATCACTTACAGGCTACAGCGCTATCTTATGAAAACAATAAAATTCGTAAGTAATAACGGCTGTAATGACCTTAGACATCAAACTATGATTGTTGGTGGAAACGTACTGATTTATTTACAGTCCATTAGTTCTGTTATAGGAAATGGCCATTAATCATGTAATCAATTGCTTGAAGACTATATCGCCACGTGCTATTGTATTTTATATTTTATGTGCTCAGGCCTACATAATATTTAGGTTTAACTAGTGAAGTTACGGATCTATTATTGGGATATGTGGCATTGATAAATTTATCAAATTCTGATTTCCGACTATAAGTTCTTGATTTTTCACTTCATTATATATTTTTAAATGGTATTAATTGTTCAAATGTATATTAAAAAATGTCAAATATTCATTTAACAATTATACATGGTACCTTAGATAGTGGTTGTAAATCAAATATTTTAATGATGTATACTTAGATTTAATGTGTTTTCATATATAAATTATTTCTTTTATTCGTGATTAAATAATTTTATCAACTAGTTTATGATATATTCATATAAAACACTAAAATATTTATTTATAATTATTTTATTATTATGGTTTTTGTGGTTTAAAAAATATAGTAGTAGTGGTATACTACTTAATACGTAATTCGAGTAAAACATAATTATTAAGCAATTTAATTTATTGCTCAATAAGCTTGGTTATATACGTTGTTGGTTTTAGACTAATTTCGATCTTATCATGTTCGTTAAACTCTTATCTTTATTATGTTGTAATATTAACTGTACAATTTCAAATATAACTAAACAGATCTTTATATTAAAAAAAATGTTGATATATTACTAGTATTTTATTGTCATTTAATAATCACTTATAATAATTCATAAGCATAATTTTCAATTATTATTATATGAGAAAAATGTTCTTTAAATAAAAAATTATTCATTATTTATTTTGAAATAGGTAAATTGTTCTATTTTTTTAATCAAACTAATAAGTAGTAACTCCTACTACATTTTAAATTTCAGTTATATCGACTATTAAACAATTTTTTTTTAAATGTGAAAAGAACTTTATTTCTTTAAAGTTAATACACTTTTTACTTTAGTTCTTTTTTTGTTACTTCTTTATACCAATCTATTTATTTTCAATTAATTTTTCAACTACCTACTCATTTTAATTTATTATGATATTAGTTTATATTAGTTTAAATTATGTAAACACGTTCTAAAATAAATTTTTGTTTGGAAAAAGATCTTTTTAGTTTAATTATTTTGTTTCTGTTTGTAAAACTTGATTAAATCAAATTTAAACCTTTGTTTTAATTATTTAATAACTCATATATTTATAACAAATATAAATTTGAGTAAATATTCAATAATAAATTATCAGGTATTTATTTATTTGTTAAAATTTATTTTATCAATTTCTTGATTTAATTTATTAAAATTCATTTTCATATATAGTTTTTATCAAGGTTTGTGTATATATTTCGGGTGGTATAGAGAAGTAGACCTAGTAGTTTGAAGATAATCCTAGAAACGGAGAGCAGTTTACATGCAAACGATTATATGCGTCCTGGGTTGAATTAATAATGCAAGACCATACTGAGGGTGGACGTAATTAGTGGTCGTCCAGAAGTAAAGGGTCAAGCGCTGTGGACACGCACTCGTAGTTTAACGATTTTTCGAATAGGAGTGGGCGCACAGAATTCAATGTTTTAGGATTAAGCCAACACAGAGAATAGGCTATTTTATAATAACACCTCATCCGTTCCTTTGATATAGTGATATAGCTATTAATATTAAAAAGTAGTATAGACTCATTTGATTTACAATTATTCTATAAAGTTGGATAATGTTTTATAATTAAGTTTATCTTTAAATGTTCCAAAATATAGTTCACGCATGTAACCACAAATTTAAATTTTATATCTTCTTATAAAAATTAATTTATGTACGTTCCATTTTATATATTTTATGTGAAGTGATAGACTCACTGGTATCACATTAATAATTTGTGGTTTTATTTAATTACAATGTTTTGTTTGTGCGATCATTTAGTAAAAATGTTACAATAGTTTTTGAGAAATATAAAAAATAAATAAATCAACTCAATTTATACAATTAAATAATTTAACATAATAACAAGTTCTAAATATGAACGGATATTTTCTAGCTATAATAAAATTTTAATTACATTTCACTCCTATTATTATATTTTATTGTTTTTGATTTATTTTAGTAATATTCTACATAAATGTTATTTTAATTTAGTATTATATTATAATTTAAAAAAAAAAAAATCTTAAAAAGGAAATAATTATGATTATAAATTATATTATTTACTATATAGTCGCATTATCTGTTATTTAAAAAAATACTAATATATTAATATCAAAGTATACTATCTATTTTCAATATAATATTGCAGACTTAGGAAGTTCCATATGATATTTCTTATGTGTCAAAATCGAATTTGTTGGTTCTCTTAAAAGTTAGTAAGTCATTGGAGTATTTATATAGTAGTTATTATAGAGAGGGATAGTCGGATAGTTCCAAGTAAATCTAGGGAACCGGACATCCCCAAGGACATCAGACGTTTAATAATGATGTATATGACAACAGAGAAGCGACTGTAATCCGATTGGTGTATCACCGTAGTATAATCGACCGACACGTCTTCTTATTTCTTGTGGTATTCCTATGTATATATATGATATAATTTCTTTCATCGTATGGAATTAAATTATATTAAATTTATTTAAATTATATTATTTACTAAAATACTTTTCATTGATAAAGGACTCCTGTATGATTCTAAATTATTTAATACTAAATAGCTTTTTTATTTTAATAACTATTATATTTATTGGATTTTAAATTTCGAAAATGTATGTTATATTAGGTACATATTATTTTTTCCTTAAATCTTTTAATTTGTCATTTGTCAGATATTCATAAAAATTAATGTTTTGACCCACGTATAAAATGAATTATTTATTCAGAAAACAGTTCAAATCTGATTAATTAAGCATTTGAAATTTATATTCATGTATTTGATAGATAACATTAAAAAATACATTGTGTTAAATATTAATTTGAAAAAAATAATGAACAAATGTTGATTCTTAAAAGTCATATTATTATTATTTGTTTTGATTTTTGTGCTATGTAAATAAATTCAACTCTATGTATAGATTTTTCAAAAATAAAACTATTTAGGATAAATCTAAAAAATTGTTTTTCGAACGTACTATTTAGGTTTTGTAGTACCATACTTATATTGAATATAATATAACAGTATAATAATTTAAAAATTTAATAAATTTTTATTATGTTTTATTATTTGATTAGATAATGAACTGGTTTAATTGTTTATTATAATTGAACTTTGCATAAAATATGAAGATTAAAGTGTTTATTAATGTAAACTTAGTAAACATAAGTATGCATTATACTTTTTAAATTCAAAAATTAGCTGGCGTTAACTAATTGTAAAAACCATATTATATTATTTTTTTCCAAAACTATCCTATTATAATGGTACAAAAAATGTAATATTATAGATTGGTGGGTTACCATAATGTTGTTAGACCAAAGTCCTGTTTCAGGGGGCGGGGGTAAGACCACGGACCAGCGCTAGGTATTAAATGTGAACAAATCAACACGTGGATAAAAATAATATTAGTAGAATTAAATTAAGTGATTTGTTAATCGTTGGTTTAAATCAACAACGATGATAATTGGTAATCTGACTCTTGATATAACTTTTTGTACCAATATAGCTGTGTTTTCCGTTTACCTTTGTAAAATCTAGATTTACACGAGTGTTTGAAATCTGGGCTGTCTGGACAAAATTGCGAATGAATGGTAACCCTAATTATAGGCGTTATTATACCATATTTATTATTTTATGAATCAATGAAATATTTGAATACGTTTGACGTTTATGTATTTTATTTAAGGTGAGATAAAATCAATAAAAAAAATATTGTATTTGGAAATATGGAGTTTGTTTTAGTTTTAGATTCCGCAAGCACAGTTGTAAGGATTTGGGTATTGGTTTTAACAACTATGTGTTTTGTACCGGAAAACACTTTTTGAATCGTTTTTCAAATGCAACGGTTTACCATTGCTTTTAAATTAAAAATAATAATGTAATAGTATCTTATGCTGAAGTAAGCGAAGCGTGACAAGTGTCCCAGATGCTCTGTATACCTATACTTTTTTTTTTTTAAATAACATTTGTTATTTTTTGCTTATTAACATTTTCGATGTATTATTTTTCTTTAAAAGAGATAATGCTATACAAAATGTTCAAGGCTTTACTCTTTTAATAGCGTTAATACTTTAAAAAATGAATTGAATTGATGATTGATCATGATCTATTTTAATAGGTAGGCAATAGGCATAAATTGGAATAGAAATTTTAAATGTAGTTACCTACTCATGTTATTAATTTATACTGCATGGAATTATTTTTAAGTTTTAATTGATAGTAAAAATTGTATATTCAGATATTATTTGTCACTGTAGGTATTCAGTATTTAACTACTTTCCTGTTTCCTATGTTTATATTATGCCAATGAACAGTTTTCATCTCTACCAAACATCCGAACAGTATTATTATTCTCTGAATTTTTTACTTCAATTATTAAAATATGTCTGCGAAACACGTTTTTTGTTTGCATTATTCGAGCTACACACTGAGTCACGTAAGTCCTAAACATTTTCAGTTCCACTATCAAAAGTTTAATAGAAAAAAATGTTTTAATTAAACATCCCTGATTATAGTACCGTTGCAGCGTCACGTTTTCGTTGTCAACTGATGCAATCTGTGTAGGCCTTATATATTATATAAAAAACTTAAATAGTAAATACAAGTGGTGAAATATTTTACATTATTAAAATATGATAGTTATTTATAGATAAATTTGTATTTTTTTGTTATAGGTACATTATTGTACATGGTTATTTTAATAATGGAGTTTTTAGAATAATGAATAACACTTTAATTGCACTTAACATAAACATTGTATGCAGATCGTGTGTAAGTAGTAACGGTGCAATAGTAATTAATAATTAATATGATTGAAAAAAAATTATATTTGTTTGAAATATGCATTACGCATGTTTTAATAAATAAATAGTATAATAATAGATACAGAATAATATAATATATATATAGTATATAATAATTATACTTCTATAGTGTAATCTAGTCCTATTAAGATTTTTTAAGGCTCAACAACATTTAGTACAATATATAATTATTGATGTATTATGGCTTTACGAGTATACTGGCGTTATTTAATAGATTCTAACATTTTCAAATATTTTATCATAAAAATAAATCTAAATTTACGTCTTTAATTAAACTATAGTTTATGAAATAATGTTAAACATAATATAATGATTGTTGGCTTAATGTTTTATGATCTATATTATGTAGTTTCAATTATATTTCTATAACTTTGGGACATTTAATTTTCTGGTTTCGATATAGAACCGTTTAAGCTTTTAGTGACCAATAGCTAACACAGTACACAAAATAATATACAGTGTGCTTTAAATTTTCAAATACCTATGTAGTTTAAATGGCGTTTTTTAAAGGAAACGACATACGAAAGTATTTTCTATAACTTAGTTACGTATGTAATTAACTATAAAGCCTACGTACAACTAGAATACACTTGAATAAATACATTTTTTTTTAAAAATTGTTATAACAGTTATTCTCAGTTTAAGTTTACGCATTTCAGTATACAATGATTGTATGTTATAATGTGTGAATTGGATTATTTGTATTCTTATAATGTATAGAATACTGTGGCATTATACATAATTTAATTTAGATGTTCGAATAAAGATTACCATGTCGTCTTGTATATTTCCATCGAATTATATAATATAATCAATATGACATTATACCTAAAAAAATTTAAAAAATCGAATTAAATGTAACTTCGCGCAAGGATTTTTGGATTCCAAACTAATATAACTATTTCTTGATAGGACTGCTTGATACACGTATATGCATATATATATATATATATATATATAGTAGCTTGATCTACTAAAAACGATTGAAATTCTAACGTCTAGGTTATAATCTAGTTTAAATATTCATTATAACATTTAAAAAAGAAGATATTTTCGAAATAATAATAGTGTTGTAAAATATTGTCTAACGAAGGATTTAATGATGCGTTTTACATTTCCTAATACTATTATAACCAGATACAGTGAATGTATATTCTTCGTTGGAAAATATTTTACAAAAACGATATGACGTTATCTCCAAAATATAATTTTTTTTTAATTTAGTATTATTATGTGTTTAAACTATATTATAATATTAAATTATAAATGCAACAATTTCGATTTTGCGTTGTGACATTTTGCTATGTGTCAGTATGACGGATGAGATGGTGTATTCGGTGGGTATCATGTCCTCTTATCACATGGATTATTTTATGCTGTTCAAAACATAGTGTAATGTTTATTGTTTGTGGCCTAGTATTTTTAAAACCTATGTTTGTTTTCGTGTGTTTACGTACGTATAAGTCCTTTCCGGTGTTTATCATCAGTCATCACTGAATTCCGCGGTGTGGACTGAGGAGAGAATATTTTTGTGCCTGTGTCCGACATCAGCATTGACGTCGTATATAGACGCCTATTAGGCTTTCCGGTCCCTCCTTTCCCTCTTTCCGCTTATGATCAGTCCTTGATGTGTTTTATCATCACACAATCAATTTCATCCAGACAGCAAACAACATATTGTGCTCATCGCTTCATGGTCGTTTCGTAACTCGCTTAAGTTTACCGTATGCGATTGCGAGTAATCATATAACATACAATACTGCCGTATTATAACACCGACCTGAAGAACTACTTTAATCGTTCGATATCCATGGTACAATATCAACCAAACCATTATTCTTCGCTAAAATACAATACAAAGAATTTGTAAGCCTAATTTTTAAAATATAGATACGTTTCGAAAATATACGAATTTTCTTAAAGTTAGCGGAAACATTTAGTAATACGTTTGAATAAAAATTAATTATAGGTATAATTTAGTTTAAAAGCATTTTTTTTCGTCCTTCATGATTAACTGACTGGAGGATCCTGTTTTGTGCATTTACACTACAATGATTTCATTGTATCTAATTATTTTTAAAAATCATAATATGAACAGTACGTAAATTGTCTGTTATGTTTGTACTTTTTGTTTTTGTAAATTAAACTCTCATACAACTTTCATACTCATAACCTTATGCATATACAATTAGATTGATATTAATTATTTTTTTTATATTTATCAATTATTTTTTATCTACCTTATATAATAAATAAATAAATAATAATAAGTCCATTAATATAATTAGCTAACTGTTTATCAATTACTATATAGGTATAGGTATAGGTATTGCAATAATTCATAAATTAAAAACAAAAACTCAAATGTTTTATATATTACATAATGCGTATGCAACGATTATCATGATATTTTTGTTTTGGTTTTTTATTAGTATTTTAGTGTTAACGTTCCCGTCTCTAACATAGTTTGAACGTATTAGGTTACTCGAATTTATAACACACAGCGTATTTATCGTTTTAGTGTAGTTTTGTTGAATATACATAATACATATATTTAATAATAATAATAATGATATTTATTTGGGTTTTATTAAATTCACTATAGTTGTAATTTGTAAACATAGCTTAGAATATAAGACAGTGAATGTTGGTTTTTAAGACCATAGAACACATGTAGTTTTACAATCGATATTGCGTTTTCCAGGTTAGGTTTGATTAGTACACATTTTCAACGTTTCGAGATATTACGTACGTGGTATTGTCATTTTATGTGTGCATGTTTGTATGTCTGTATTTTACCTGTGTATGCTAAGAATATATTTGTTCACTGAACAAAATATTGGTTGTTTGTAGTGTGCATGTAAGACATCGAAACATATATTTGTGTTAAATTTGCGTGTCATTATTATTATTATTTTTTATTTTTATAGTTTAATATCTATAGTCTATATACTATTGAACGCAAATGGACAATATAATAATAAACATTTAGAAAAGTATAATGATATGAACTAACGATTTTATAACATGATATGATGTTTATGAAAACCTTTGAGACACTTTAAGACGTTACGACGATTGAATTAGAGTTCCGTTCTTTATGAAATTTCTTGTGCCTTAGGGCTTAAAAGCTGACTTAAACTTAGGGATGTTAATCATTTCGTATATTTTGCGCAATTTCTAAAAAAAAAGAACCAAGAAGATCCAGTTTCCTCTGTTTTTGACTGTAAATGATTACTCAAGTAAAATTTGCTCTCATTGCGTTTCCTCGGGGAATGTTTTTCTGTAGTAACAAAAAAAACCATTTTAACTTTTAATTTTGTATAATATGTTAAAGCATTAGTTGTCTTGCAAGTTTTGACGAAATTTTTATGAAAAATAAATACTATTTTGATTGTGTATAATACACTGTTTATTATAATATAGTTGTCTGATATGATATAAAAGATAAGTTTTAACTAGAACCAAATGTTTGTTTATAATTTTAAAAAGAAAACTTTTTCAGAAAGAGAATAAAACTTAAACTATGACATGAATATCTTATTTAAAATCCATTGTTTGTTGTTACGCCAATATTTTATTTTAATATAAACCCAAGCCGGTATATACAACATTTAATTAAATATACACAGATTATAAATTTACTTTATAATAGTTCTATACAATATCAATCGCTCTTCTTCTTATCGTGGCTGTTGTTAAAGGCGCGTCCAAGTTTTCGCTCCTGTGTCTTGCCCACACTATATACAATAGGACGCTTTTTTTGTCTGTGGATGCGTATGTGTGTGTTTGCATAGCTTTCAGGACTCGGATAACACGGATATGCACATAAAGAAATAGTTTCTACAATCTACATAGCAAGGTATATACTATATACATAGCATACAGTGGGATTCACTAATCGTGCATATTAATTTTCCCCTTTAACACTCATTTAAATTTTAATTTTTACAATTTTAAATTCAATCTGGAGACCATATTTTAAATACTTGAATTTGTATGTAATTTAAATAGTGTTCTATATAGGGATGCGGAACTTATTGTAAATGTGTAACACGGGTTTTTAATATACATTTTTAAGGAGAGCATTTTTTTTGAAAATATTTATAAATCGAAATTATTAAACTCGATGATAGGTTTAGAATTTATGGAACTACGATGAATTGAAACCATAGACCTTATACTAAAGTAAGTATAAGGTCTATGACTGAAACTAATAGTTATAAACATAAATTATTTAAATTGTATAGTATGTAAACAGTTTCTTACTATAGACTAAATATTACATATACATTATAGTTGATCTAAAACTTATATCTTTAGTATATAAAGTTTAATTATTTTGAAATACTCGTTTAAATTTCGATTTTGATTCTTAAAAAGTTCTAAAATTAATTGTATTATTGATTTACAGTTAAAAGAGTAGTTTTTTTTTTTAATAAGGAAGTTTATATCGCCAAATGTAGCTTTTAAATAGTATAAAAAAAATATAAGTATTTGAAAATATGGTCTTTATTAAGTGTATCGATTTAAAAATGCCAAAAATCTGAATTTGAATAAATGTACCTATTACACACTACGGTCTACGGGTTAAAAGGTTGTGCAAATGTTTTGTGAATAACTTAGTATATGTATTGCATGTCTCACCGTTTGTCGTGTTCCGCAGTCTGTTCGTCATCAATGTATCTCTATTTATTTGAGCAGGTGTGTGTAGACATAGTTTGGGAAACTTCCGTCCTCGATAGGTTTATTGTTTTCCACACTTCTCTGTATACTATCGCCTATATTTTCTGGTGGTAATTATTATATTGATATTAATGGGGATGTTGTGCTGTACATTGTTGGTGTTTCGCTACCATCATTGTTTCATCTATGTCGACTATTTTTTTTCTAGGCCCACAATATTTTTGACGTTGGTCTGCTAGAGGTTGTGTTGGTAAAAAGTATATTCATCGTTTATTTTTGCTTTTGTTCTCTTGTTTCTTTACATTTTACTGCTGGATTCTTAAAATTTCGTTGAAGTGGTCGCGATCCCAAATATAATTTGAACTTTCGTCGCACTCAGTATAAGACGTGGATATAATATATATATACTATGCTTTATGTAGTGAAACAAACTATTTCTTGGCCTGGCACGAATCATCTCCCGGTGGAATCACTTCCGGTTAATTTTTTAGGATGTTGTTTTGTGTACCAACTTTTATTTTTGTGGTTTGGCACTGTACCTTTAATGTTAAGGCTTCGCCCATCAATTGTTATACATATATAAGGTATTCCGGCGTTGGGGCTGCGTGTTCTAATTGTATACTATATTCCTGTACTCTGTAGATAATTCTTCCTTGGCCAATTTATTACATTACTTGATTATATTGATTTTATATATAAATAGTTTTGTTAAACTAAAATATATTTAGTGTTGATGCAAATTCTCAAAATAAACATTATTTACATTTCTAAAATAGCTTATAAATTATAATCATTATTATAAGATGTGTGCATACATGATATATATGTAGATAAAAATATATCATATATATAAAATATGTAGACTGAATAATAATACTCTTGGTTACAAAAGGGTCCTTGGATTCTTGTAAAATAAATCTCTATCATTATTTTTATGATTGTATTAATAAAATGTGCGTCAACAAAAGATTGTCAGTTAAATTAATTTAATCTAAATTTAGTTTTATGTTCTTACTTACCTATTATTATTTTTAAAATATTTGCTTATTCTCTTTTAATGTTTTTATTATTTGTATGATTTATCTAACTAATAAGCTTGATTTGTTATTTAGTTCTTCAAAAGAATGTATTACATTTTTTTTGTGGAACGACAAAAAGTTTCAGCATTTAAAGCTTTGAAATAAAATAACATTTTATGCATTTTGATATATATTTAAACTTAAAATAATAATAAAGTGATTATTTAAAATTTTTCCTTTCATATAATATACCTATCGTGTCATGTTTTTATTCTCAGATTTTGGTGTCATCTGTTTTAGATTAAAATATATATATATATACTTTATTAATCAATTTTTATAATATTTTAAAACTCTTTGTGAAGATTAAAACATGAATATAATATATAATTGTTACATAGTGTGTCAATAAATACTTTTATGATTATGAAAATATGGAAATTATTAATTTTGTTTTTTTCTTTACGAGATTTAGTAGTAAAAAACATTTACCACAACAATTTAAATAATAAATAAAAATCAGTGAAACCTAAAATAAAAAAATCCGTAAAAATACATTATATTACAAAGTCTTTGAAAAATAATAAAGGATTAGAAGCTTAAGTAAATAAATATAAAATCAGAGGCTGAACAATTTGAGGGCATAAATATTAAAAACATGTTTTTTAATTTAATAAACTTGACAGCAGTTGTTACAATAATATATAATATGCTCGGATAATCTAAGGATCAAATTTATTTTTTTTATTCATATCAATTTACTAGGGATTTAGAGATCATATATATTTTTTAATCCGAGTTATTAAAATGTATTTATATATAAGTTGTACAAAAAAATATTTAAGTTGGTTTATAGGGTAATTTTAACTTTGTTTTTATTCATTTATATCATTAAAATAATTGGCTTAATAGAATATTTTCTTTATTCTTTTTAAATATTATATAGGCTTAATATACTTAATCTATTTTTGTTATAGTTGATTGCTTTTCATTTGCATTAATACCGCTGTAGTATGTCTATTGCATGTTTAGAATGTTTGATTTGTATTTGTTCTTTTCTATGTTTATTTTTTATTATTTGTTTCAATAAATAACATTAATATGAATACATAGCGGTGTTGATATAAATTTAAAATTTGGAGTACAGTTTATAGATAACATATTCCAAGAACTATCGTTTTATTTGAATACGACCAATTTAATATGTAAGTTTGCAGGCCATTGGTCACTCCTCCACAAAGTGATATGGCACAACTGCTTTCTTCAGAATGCAAATTTATTGCTATTTTACACATTATTACATCTCGTGAATATTGTGAAAAATATGATTTTGGTGTTCGTATCTATCATAAACCATTTTTTATCAAGTATATTCAAAATACCAAGTATTTGTGTTGTGGTTTATATATTTCCAATATTTCCATAGTCAACAAAAAGTATTTTTAATAATTGTTTATTATTTTATTTTTGATATAAATATCATATCATAAATTGTATAACATGTACATAAGTGCAAATAATATTCTATAGGAAACTACAATGTATAGGCCTGAGGCTCTTGAATGGATTTCTCACTGAAACTCTTAAACCGTAACCATGGCGACCATCCAAGGGTAAATCCCCTCCACATAATAATCAAATGGCTAAATGAAACTGTCGATTTAGGCCCGTTTTGCTGACGCGATGACAGATTCATTGTTCGTAATGAAACTTACCAGAAATCTAAAAACCTCTGGGGCTACCAGGCTGTCAACGGGTTCGATGCAATATATTAGTTTATTTTGTATGGCGTTGATCAATTTATTAGAATTTATTTTGTATAGCGTTGTGTCGTTGTTATTCGCTTAGAAATGATAGTTCGTGTAATACGTGGATAATCCCGAAACACTTAAATTGAATTGATTGACAGTGTGATCGTATATTAGTTTGTCCTCTTATACGTCCAAATGTCCATGTCAATATCATATTCGCAGTTACGACACATTAATAAATAAAATTTCGTACGTGTTTTGTGTTTTTCGTGTAATATATATGATAAGGATGTAAAGGATGTTCTGCCAGCACTTTAGGGGATTGACTCTGTGCCCGTTGGGGAGCCAATTATAAAGATTTTGCGAGCATAAACCTCATTCTTCCCCCCTTCTCGTTGTCTATATGTATAATTTGCTGGACATCTCTCTGGAGAACTGTTATTTCAGAACGCATAATTTATGATTTTTTACTATAGTTAAAAAAAATAAACTTTTAAATCATTTTTGGTAGTGATTAATTTAATGGCTATTAACCCCGTGGTATATTTATCTTTGAAACTTGATGGGATTTTTAAAAATTGACTAATTAAAGAAACTAAGGGAGTACCGCATGCGATTGTATTGTCAATTAATTATTTTTCTTTGAAAAATCTACTATACAGAATAAATGATGATAATCATTGGTTCATTTTATTGCCTATAATATATACAGACTATATTACACAATATAATTGGAAAAAATTGATTAATTTACTAAATTTATAATTATTTTTTATAAGGTGTATACACGTATAGTGTTATTAATTATGTTTTATTATTATATAATATAGCTACTTATAATAATTATAAGATATAGGATTTTGATTGAGAAACTACGCCATTAATATTATTGTCGTTTTCTATGTACTCCTTATTTATATAATTGTCATTGCACTTGAAAAGATAACTGTATAAATTATTAAAACTTCATTATCTATGAATAAAGTGGTGCTATGTTAAATTGTAATATTATTTAATTTATATCACTTAAGCATATACATGTATTGTTTTGGAAATAATTTTTTCGTGTCATATTTTAACCGAAAAATATATTAATGGACATTAATAATATATATTTTTTTTTATTAGACTAAAAATAACTTAAACTGTATTACAATTTAAATATAGGTACAGTTTTTAGACGTCGCTTATCTTATTTTAATATTTTTATAAATATATAAATGCATTTCTATCATTAATGTAATTTACTGTACGAATTATTTATATTAAAAAGTGTTTTAAAATATTCTGGCATGTAACACTGCGTAGTAAGTTTGGAACAATATTTATACATGTAACAAAAAATTCAAGTAATTTGTAGATTATTATTACTAAGTGAAGCAAAGAAAGTTAATAGATTTACAGTAATAATTTATTTCTTTTTGTAAGAACATTTTTTAAAGTAAAGTTTAATAAGAGTGTTATTCTACACGTTTCACATATATATATATAGTATGGTATTTGATAAAATATTATATGCAGATTTTACTTTGAGAGAGTCAAAATTACAATTTCCTTATAATATTAGTTATACATTTATTCTACATATTTTGAATCTTGTTGAGTTATATAATAAATAATACATTTTCCCACTTATATGCATAGATTATTATAAAATAAGATACTTATATGTAGTACAAAGTTGTCTATGAAGGTTTTGTACGTTTGTTAAACTAAAAAAATTAAAAAGTGTTGTTGCAATATTTCGAATCTGGTGTTTAATTATGGTTATACCTATAAAGTATAGGGTATTAAAGATTTTCATTGTTTTACATAAGTTATATGGATAATTTAACTAAAACGAATTTCCAGCAAAATACTTAACATTTCTATGATTTTTTTGTTCCAAGGAAAATAGTACAATTGCTTCCACAAATACAATATAACGTTTAATTTGAAACTTGGCACCGATTGCTTTCGGTCTCACATGTCGTAAAGTGTTGACTTTTCTTTTATAGATGTTTTTCCAACGCATCTTTGCTTTTAAGATTTCTTTCTTTTTTTTTATTTCTCCTGTTCTATGTAGAAGGTTATGTCCTCAGGGATCGCATATGGTTAGGATCTATACTTGATAAAGTTCAATTTGCGAGCAAGTTGTAAAATCGTCTGACTGATGAATGTATCAAAGGTTCGAGTGCAATTCATAAAATTGTATATGATATAGGGTACGTGTTTGTTGGTGTAGTGGAATAAAGTTTTATTCTGTGTATATCAGTAGAAATTCGACGATGGATTTTTATTTGTATAAAATATATGTGTGCTTATTGATAAGTGATAACATAATATTAAAGGATAATAAAATAAAATTTTATTCGAACGTTAAAAATAATGTTTATTTATTAAAATATTACAATCGATTCGATTAATAATTGAAATAATATTTGATCAAAACGAAATAAATATTAATAATATTATAAAATTAGGCACAATAAATACAAGAAATGTGTTAAAATTTTACCAATTTCAATTATTACAGATTATACGCATAGAGGTATAAGTGTTTATTTGTACATTACTATATTATTTGTATATGTTTCGTCCGAATTTATGTTCATGCATATTAATGACGGAGGCAACGTTTTCAGCAATTAATTATTTGAAATATGTTTTGGATCGTTCTGTCGATAGCCTTACGTATACATCATCGGCAATAATAACGATCGAGAAACGTGCATAACGCACATACGCGGTATATTAATTTGGATTAATTTCGTCGCCTATATGTATGTATAATTTAATGGCGTCGTAGCAAACATGAGAAAACAATAGTCGGATACAGTATTTTTTTTATTTGTTTTATTCGCATTTAGTGCAGGTACTCACCGCGAGGAACGTGTAGATTAATATTTACAACGTTACACGTCATTAGAATATTACATAGTATAATATATATATATACATATATTACAGTGCTATTGCGACGATTTCGAGTAGTTCGGCAGCGATTCCCATGTGTGTATACTGTATAATGTGTATAGCGTATGTGTGTGTAAATAAAAACAATAGACTGTTATCTAGTCGAAAGGCGAGGAAAAAAGACGCGTATCCTGGGCGTGTGTTCAATTCGTTAAAGACACTTTTTTTGAAATTGTAACATTTTTTATTGTATGTAATAGAAGAAATATATAAAACACGCCAACTCATATACATTACATATGTTACATTGAAATATTGAATTCTGAATCATAGGCTGCAGGCCGATTGACAATGGTGTTGCGGACGAGAATAAATTACAGAATTTCGAACATTAATGTTTCTGGACGTGTTTTAATTGGACGCCCGCGATATTACCATTTTGTTCGGTGGTGCGTGATATTGAGTATTGACACACGTATATAGTTCACCTTGTCCTTGTGTATCTTCATTTTAGGTACTTGACTACCATGCATCGGTATATACCTTGCACGTTTGATTTTTGACAGTTTTGAAAAATGTATAAATGAATATAGTCTCTGCAAAGCCGCAGTGTTGGGTATAAGTATTACTTATAAACTGTAACACGTTATGACGTTATATATATTGATCGCTAAACAAAAAAAATAAAACTGTTTCAAACTAAATTACTTTTTTGGAAAAATTTTTTAATGTAATTGTTAAACAGCTCTCACTAATACGGCTTATACAGCGTATTGGTAAGTACTAAATTGCAATTTAAAATTGGACTAAAATAGGTACTTTCAGTAGAAAGGGTTTCGTTAACGTATAGGTTACTGCCGACAACTGGTTAGTGTGTAAAATACTGGCGCAAAAGTATATTACTATAATTACTATAATTACTACACTACAATTGATTTTGTTTTTGAAAAAATATAAAATATATTTTTTTATTCAACATTATCTAATCTTGCACGACGTTGTCTATAAATTAAATAATTCTAATGGATTTAATTTGTTTTAAATGTCGGTAAATGTTAACTTCACATATTTTTAACTCGGTCATTTAGTTGGTTTGGACCAAACATAAAATAAAAGTCTAAAATCCTATGTACAATTATAATAACTATTTCATTTACATATAACCAATTGCAACTGAATATAAGGACAAAAAAATATTAATTTTTCGTGAGCCAAAAAATCCCTGTACATCATAGGGTATGGTTGCAAAATTTAAACGATTGGCTTCGAGGCATATACATCCTTGAGTATAAGATTACATATTAAGGGCTATATTCCTACCAAATTTCAAAGCCATGAGTACGATAGATTTGGCTATGTTGTGGATTGCTTAACACGCAAACATTGCTTTTTATCAATATAAGGTACCGGTTGAATTATTTTGCCATATAAGTATAATATACTTATGTTGAGTTAAAATTTATTATTTAATTTTTCCTATGACCGTTTGGAGTCTAGAAATTTAGAAAAATGTATATAATATTAAACATTACATATATCAATACATGATATAGGTCAGATACCTCCGGGATACTTTTTATAACTTTATGGTTGTGGTTAATATATATAATTAACGCAGTTAACGCATTCTTTACGTGTTCAGAGATATGTATAGAAATTCGCAAAAGAGGTATTATATTTCTACTATATAGTTGTCTTTGAAAATGTATAACGTCGTTCGAACGACGGAGACAGAGTAATTCGTGTTCTACGTGTTATCCGACACCACAAATGTCTCAGGTATTTAAAAAGGACTTATCCTAACCTATACGGGTTACTTATACTGCAGTTTCCTATGTATATATAATAGTATATTATACATAATTATATTATATGTTATAGGTTCGTATAGTTATGATAGTAATAATAATAATAATAATAATAATAATAATAATAATAATATTATGATAATAATGTGTTTGTTATCCTAAGCGCGTCACAATAATAATATAATATTCGTCGCCGAACCGAAAGAGAAGAGTCGGCAGCGACGTCGGTAACTGCGTGGTGGCTCGGCAGGAGGGTGTACACGCGCGGCTCTGTTATATAATATAACGGGGCCAACTATGCAACCGACGGTGTTGCGGTGTGCGCGTGTTGCCGTATTGATTTATTCATTGCAACGGCGGCAGCGGCGGCGGCGTCGGCAGTGGCGACGGCCCAGGCCTAGGGAAAATTCTCTCGAAACGCGTCCGCCGGGGGTGCGTGTGCGTGGGTATATGTGTGCGCGTGTTTAATATGCAATTCGCTCGTGCCGTGTAGTGCGTATATATTTATACGACGGATAATATTATCATTTTCATCGTCGTCGTCGTGTCTAGGACCGATGACGAACGGTTTTATATTTATTTACATTTTCCTGTATCATTTTACCCCATCTGAAGTAGCAGCATCCGTTCCTCCGTCATCAGGTCAATCTTTTTTCCTTTTTGTCAGTGTTTTCTTATTTCTTTATTTTTTTACCTAGGTTTATTATAATATGGTCACCGACAGTTACTACCGAGAACGACCTGCTCTTGTATGTCTCTATAGGGCTAGTATACGTCTTGTACTGGAGCGATAGGTATTATGATATTTGTGTGTGAAAATAAATCTAAAATTTAAGATATTTTGTTAGTGTCAGTAGCATTGGTGGCGAATGTGGGGTTGGTGGTTGCTTCCAGTTCGTTGATGATGTACTTTGCGTTGGGAAAATGAAATAACAACACGTCATCGTGCATACATATCATATTAAATTTCCAGTTCCGAAACTTAAAATGACTTTTTTTTTTAGTAAGTAATTTTGTTTAAATAATATTTAAATAAAATATCTACCACCTTTAAGCACATGCTTGTGGTGGTGGTAGAGAGTTACATAAAATATTGTGAACAATTTAATTATAAGTAGAAAAAGCTGACAAGAATTGAGCAATATAAAGAATAAACGTAATATATATAAAAAAAATAAAAAAAATAGAATAGAATAAAAGAAGTAATACATAAATTTGAATACTTATAACTAATAATAAATTACAATAGTTAAATATAGTTCCTTATTATTTAATCAAGTATTAAAAATAACCAAATCTTGATTTTTTTTTTTAGTCCTATAGTTATACGATTCCCTTTTTATATTTACTGGCATGAAGTTGAAGTTTTTGGACCTAGATAGTTTATGAATTTTTGACCAAACGCTTTTCTAAAATATTCCATTTTCACATCAAATGCTCTATTTTCTCTTTTAACTATTACCTTTTACATATTCAGGTAAGGTTTGAAGTTTTTAATTGTATATACGTACAATAACTATTTTCCTATAAACACTTAAATGGTAACACATTTAATAACTTAAAATTTTCTTTAGTTGAATCAGTTAACGTATTTTTACTAAAATATATATCCTAACAACTTTTCTTTGTAAAAGTTGTAGTGGTCTAGACGCATAATACGTGGATGTCGATTAATTAGGATAAAAAAAATATACAAGTTTATATGAATCTTAAAAATAAGAGGCTTTGTGCGCTCTCACTACAGGTTACTTCTTTTCTTTAATACTAGGATTTAATATGTATACAATTGGACAAGATATGTATTAATTTTATATTTATACTATTTTAATACCAATATATAAAATAGACGTTTAACTTTTGGTTGAGCGCTTTGAGTACCGAACGATTTGTAATTTTAAAATAATTCAGTAGCTCTAATATTACCTTGGCTAAGTAAGAGCATAGCAATAATTACAGTTATTAATAAATTATAAATTAATAACATATTACACTTTACGGTTTACTATCGATGCTTTGGTTTTTAGATCTTCATTTATGTAGTGTTTTCCGTTGCGCGCACTCACACTTCGTTTTTCGAATTAATATACGATCCCGTTCCATCCTATCATTCCTTACCACCCTGTTCGCCACGTCACGCTCACACTCAATTTTTTTTTCACTTCGACAGATATCGATTTTAATCCTCACGCGACCCGCGTTGTAGTGATATCAATAACGAACCCCTGAACGCCGCTGTAACTGCACAGCTGTGCACTGACCGACGCGCACTACATGGTTTTACTTATATATATATATATATATATATATAGATACCTATATAATATTATTATGTTATTTTCGAATTAAAAATATTACCAGACTGCCGCCAGATAAAAATAGATCGGCTAGTGGGTCACGAGGGTCGGGTGATGTCGTCGATCATTGCCGCGTGTGCGTGTGCTGCAAGCAATGTGAATGATGGAGCAGCGTTGTAGACTAAAGTGTACCTATACTTTACGTAAAATAAATATCTACATTGATACCAATAATAATTATAACTTTATAGTATATTAAGTAAGATCACGATTTTAATCAGCGTTAGTGTGCTTTATAACAAATGTGTATAATATTATTATTAATTTTATTATTAGTAGTTTACACTTCGACGTCATCGTGCCGTTGTTTTTTTTTGTTTATTATGAGATATATGTATTTTACACGCGTACACAGTATTTTGCTGTTGTTTTTTTAATTAAAGCAAATTGAAACGTTTTTAAGAACACGCTTTTTATTAATTATAATTATATCGGGGATTTAGAATAATTTTAACGATTAAAAAAAGAAAGAAAATAATATACATACCTACCGGATTCGCACCGTTAATATAAGAACATATATATTTATTTTACCTCTAATAAATTATGTTTACAGCAATTATAATAATATATCATTAAACGCGTATTAATAATATCGTTCATTTATATTTTACGGTGTATATAATACATATTGTATACTTACCTAAAAGGCTATATTGTGGCGGGCACCTGCAGGCACACCTTTGAAATCGCAGTCGGTTTATGCGTTCCACGATTCTACTCGCCCTAAGTAAAATCCCGGTCACGGTGTTGCCTATACAGGACGTTACGGAAAAAAACGCGCGAAAGCAATAGAAAATTATATTTCAGTTTTACATTTGAATGTTTTATGTGAAAACAAAAGTTTGTTTTGTTTCCAAAGTGTGATTAAGCTGCGTGCTATTTAATACAAATTACCGAGTCACGTACGTTTGCGAGCTATTAAATGATTTAAATATGCAAATTAGGATAGTAACATTGTAATGGACCTATTGAATTTCATCGAAAAACATCGTCATTTCTACTCCCTATTTATATTTATACACCATGGAATAAAATGAATATAGAAACCATCAGTGATCTTCAACTGTATAGTGTATAGGTATGCATGATAAATTAATAATTGGGTAGGAACCATATCGGGTGCAACCCATTTGCGTCTAAATTGGTTTTTGTAAACGCCCAGCCCAAAACGATTTTTATGAAAAACGAGAGAAGCTGGTACAAAGTTAACAGATTTAAAGTTTCTTATATGTACCTAATACAATAAATAAATTGTATTACCATCTATATTATGAAAATTAATAATTGTTAGTTAACATTGGTGATATATATATATATATATATAACATTTTATGGACTGATTCATAACTTTAATTTGTTGTGTTAATTAATTTTTCATGAAATAAATAATGTATAGATTCATATGTATATAATATTTACTTTTAAATGTAATCTATATGTTTAGAATATTTTGCATTTAGTTTTTTTTTTTAAGTTTTAAAGTTGTAATATGTATCAACATTTTTACCCCATTGTTAGGTACAACCCCCCTGTTATTATATTCAAGGAAATTATTACACATGTAAATTCTGAAGAAAACATGGATCGCGTTTGATGTGGTAATATCTATATATGTACTTTAAACTTATCCGCGTTAATTATATATTAAAGTACAACAATCTTTGGATCGATCAAAATATCTGTCGATTCTCCTCCATCACCGCTGTTATGGAAACCGTCTGTCAACCGACACCAACGACATGCGTGTTTCTCGTAAAAAAAATAATTATATCACCACGTAGTGCCCTAAAATTTATCAGTTTATACATAATAATTATTTTATAACGGTATCTTTTTGTTAAAGTTAGCATTTTTAATACAGTTCATATTGTATTTTTAAAAATTCTGTTTTTTCTTACAATTGATCATGATGGTAATTTACCAAGTCTATTTTTTTATGTAAATCTCTAATTTTTTTTTAAAGATAGTTTGACGTTTTTATATAATATATTATAAATAATTTCATTGAATTTTTTTTTTATTTTCTACAGCATTTTTATTCGAAATTATTAGGTATCTTTATAAAGGCATTTTATTTTGAAATAAATTCATCGTCATTATTTAATTAATTTTTAAGATAACTTTATGAAATATTGTAGTCTGAACGACCAATGTCCAATTTAAAAGAATCACTCTGTATATAATACGTCATATAAGCTAGTGACGCCTCCACTTTTACATACACAAAACGTTAAAAAAACAACAACAACGTTTTCGTTATACATATACCATTTCGTGGTAGCGGGTAAGCTTAGTTTGCGTATATTATATTGTATACAAAATAAACTCGACGCGTTCAAAAAGTTTCATTAAAGTGTTTGCTGTCCGTACACAATATGTTATTGGACGAATCGCGACGCCGTGGTGGTCGATTCCGGCGACTACCGTCCTTTTATATAAATATATTTTTTTTCGTCGATCGTTTTGCTTTTTTCATTTTGAGAGACACTGTAATTTCCGGTATCGAAGCATTCGGGTTTTTTCCGATAAAAAATAAAAAACAAACTGTATATAATATTATTTATAGCACACACCACACTGTACGTGCTTTATGTGCACCAAGTCCGCTTTGCAATGTCATCTGCGTACCTATGTACCGTGTAGTTTTGTTTTGAAATTTCAGTAGGTACTAGGTACATACATAATATACATCATATTATACAGTTTTCTGGTTAAGTTCGTCACTGCAGTTGTGGATCGGGAACTAGAATTTTTTAGCAGTAAGAGTGCGGGGTGAGTTCCACAAAACATTATTAAAGATGTTGGTATACATATAGAATTAATCGATAAGTTTAATGCTTGAAGTGATTTGTGATGGGCTTTACTCCCCTTTATTAATATTGCGTTTAAATATTATATATGTCATCAAGTTCTCAAAGAAAAAATCGTATTCATTAGTACAACAAAGAGGCGTAGGACTAGAGTAAAATTATGAATATAAATATTTAATTTAAGGTCATTCATCCGTATAACCAGTACGGCTAATGATTTTAACTAACCTTTCGAATATCGCAGCTGAAACAGGCACCGCTAGTCTGTATATAATATTATGACGGTAAACTATATAAACGCATAATTTACTAATCACCAAATTAATAAAATAAAACGAAATTAATACCTAGCATCAATAATTATGTTGGATGTGTGTTGGTGGTGATGCGAGGAGGGTGTGTGGTCGACAAACGCCACCTTATTATTCGTACCCCTCGACCCATCTGGGTCCTCCATTTTCCGTTACTGTGCGAACGAATGTATTTCACGTCCGTCGTTGCGTTTTCTAAAGCTGAAGTTGTATCTATACATATATAGCGTCGAAATAATAACCCACAGTCTCGAGCTTTTGGAAAGGAGGCGATGGCGACGACGACGTATTTCACGGCACGTGCTCAGAGCTCGTATAATATAATATATATTATATAAACTATATATACCTAAATATATTATATAAACATATATGTATACATATTATACGCGTGTGCATGGTTCGGTACACACGAGTCTTGTAAGGCCGCCTCGAACTGCTATATTAATATGATGTATGACCCGCTTCTCTTACCGCCGTCGTGTAGGTTATAAGTTTTCGTAGGTCTTATTATTATTATTGCGTGTGCGCACGCGCGCGCGAATTGTGCAGACAACGTCTAAACGATTTATAAAAACAAATTCGGTCCGCGCGACCGGACCCGACACATTTTTTTACACTTCCCTTCCACCATAAAAATATATAATAATATGTTATCTTTTACGTTATTTTATTTTATTTTTTTTTTGACGGCACACGCGTAACATTTATTGTCGGCCGGAAACGCTTGGTTTGTGATTTATTACCAAAAAAGGTTTGACAAAGTTCCGAGCTCGTTTAAAAAATAAAAAAATCCGCACGGCACAATATAGAGGGAACTACTGATTTTGATTAAAACTCGTACAATAATGTTACTTAGGTTTTTTTTTACTTATCAACTGCAACTAATGCTACTCGCTTATCATCTGTTTATCTTATAATCGTTTTCTAGGCAAAGGATAAGTGAAGTTTTGGTGTAATATTATATCGGGTTTAGAAATTCTCTAGATCTTTTTAATTTTAAGACGAGTTTTTTTTATAAAATATAATGTATTAAAATCGTTTAATAAGAAAGTGAATGTGTCTCATGTCTCACGCCGAAACGCAGTACAAAATGTGCAGACCTAACCTTGCCGAAAAATACGAGTATAGGTATAATATGACGAGTACAACTTCACAACGTGTAATACGAGTAGGTACGAGTAAATAATGCATCATTATTGAATCGAAATAATAATGAATCGAATCTATATCGGTGGTAATGCAAATATATAAAATAATTTGTATTGATATAACCAATAAATATTAAATATTAATAAAAAAATAAAATCATAATTTTATAAACGCAATAGTGATAATCGTACGATAAACGATGTAATGTAAGGAATACAGCGTTAGCTGTGCCGAAGTACCATACGGAACGTACACAAACGTAAGCATATGGTTGTCGATAAATACGTATCACGACGGCGATACCTTTACAGTCGTCGTAAATGCGATTTATAAGCTATTTATATCAGTGCATGCAGCCAAACGGACATACTGAATGTACGAACTTGGGTGTTAAGGTGATGCATTTGTTCCCATCCAAAGCTTAGACGTTTAGTGGGTTAGTGAGTTATTGTGAGGTGTATACAATTTATCTATCCAACTTTTGACTTTTCAATTTGCAACGGCGATATAGTGTAGCTACCCGTGTATATAAACACATTTTTCAAATATTATTGCTTTTTTCGTGCCATTCGTGTTCATGCATGGTTACTTCAAAGCAAAGTCGCCAATGGTATCTTTCTGACGTTTTATATTCATACATACACTTATATAGTATTTGTATATAGCTGCAGTTGTTTGTCTGGCGAATACCTTTGGAGATATTATTATCGGTCTAGACTTGCCTTAGAGTAAAAAATAATAATTAGTTATTCATTTTTGTGTGCAAACAGATTCGTCGGAGCTTTCGTGTGGACTGGATAATAATTGTGCGTACATACTGTTGCATAAATTGTCACCTACAATATTTTTGTTATGTTTCTGAATAACGTCGTTTTTTTTTTAAACCTATAATACAAATATGTTGTTGGAACATTTTTTAACGAATTAATATGTATTATTGTCTCTAATTCTATAGTGCGTGCATACATAGAACCGCGCGTAGACGATAGGTAAATTTGTTAAATCAAAGCATTCTGCAATGGCGTTCTATTCGCATAACTGTTATCCTCGCGCCGCCATTCTCGGCACAATCGTTACCTATGAATAAATATTATAATTTTGCCAGTTAGTCTGGTGGAAACTGATAACAGACAAATGGATCTCCGCAAGCCGGCCGCCAAATGTTTCTCGACAATCCACGCGATAGGAACGAAGCATTTCTCTCGTTAATGTACGTAATACGATTTATAAATTAACAATTCACTATCGTTCGGACCGTATTATTGTTAATTTATTTGTTGATTGTTCATTAAACTAAAACGCAGACAGAGGCAGTAATATTATACTGTTTCCCATTTTATGTTGATTGGTATGTTTCGCACCAGCTGCAGTATAATATGATGTTATAACTAATTGTACTCGTGTTACTGTCACACACGCGTCTTCCTCCCACCTAGTATATAAATACTTTTCTGATCGCAATTATTTTGCCGAGTGTCTAAATATAAAAAATTACGTTTTCTTACCGTTGCTATTTATACATAGACACATAGACCAGAACGGCACTTTTCTAGAAACAAAACAATCCAATGGATCTAGCGGCAATGTACGAATGTATGTAAAACTATATATATATATATGTTTGCGCTCTCGTATACCTTTTAGCCTTAGTGTCATCTTGTATACCTATATACACACATACATAATGTATGTATAAAAAATATACGTATTTATATTTATATACGTGCGAAAGACTGACATAATTCGATGAAATTTGTTCGGCAAACACGAACGTGCGTAAAACCGTTTAAAAATGCCTTTTTATCTAGTTCTATATCGAAAACTTTATCTCCGGAAATTGCCAAATATAATCCCAGCCCGGACGCAGTAGGGCAAATCTGTTGGCCGGGTTCCACCGACGACTGCAGCGATGGCGACGATGCCGGCGACTACGCCGACGATGAAGCTGAAGACGATCCCGCTCAGTCGACTCATCCCTTATACAATATACGTTTCCGGGCAAAATTCCAACCTTTAAATCTTTCTCGGCCATCGCCGACCGCGCGCGTGAGGTCTCACCCCTTCAGCTGCTCTTTCGCGATCTACCCCTTACTCACACATACTAACCACTCGTTTACACGCACGTATTTTTATGGGCTGCGATTAAAGCTTCCTTTGAGTAAATGCCGCGACTGGCCCGTATGATTGACCATAGATCGTCCTGAGCGCAGGTTGCAGCGACGGATTGATAAACATATGTAACAGGTCAGCCTAGTTTTGTATTGAAAACTATGAAACGTCCGGTACACCGGTATATATTATGTACATATGTATTTGTATCGGAATGTGGTTGTGAGTGTTAAATATGTATATTATAAATGTATATAAACTTTTGTGTATATTCGTGGGTGTGCGTGTGCGAAAACTCATGATTTCCGTTGCGTATAAATAAAACGCCATTTTTGCCTTTAAACCCCCTCCCCAACCAACAAAACTCAAACAGGAAACCCAGTGTGCGGAAATACGTGCACGGTCCATTATGTGTTTGTGGTTCAAAAACACTGATAAAAACCTGATGATATATATTTTATGTTCGTAGTATAGTTATATGTAGTAGATGTTTGAGGTTTTATTGGTGGCGTTCAATCTGTCCGAAAATGAATCTAGTTGCTAATATATTATATTACATTTTACATTATAAAAAAAAAATATTTACGTTTATGTTATCAATGTATGTATTTATTTATTTTTTTAAAATTCGAAATAAAAATATTAAAATTGTGGTTTTTGTGTTATTTAAATATCTGAAATAACCAATTTAAAGATACAATTTATCTACTTATTTTAAGTTAAATTATTAAATTCCGTTCAATATTTAAATGATTAAGTAAGTTCTAAGTTGAAGTGGGTGGTAGGTGAATATATTATAGACAAACACCTGGTAAGATACCCTGTACAGCAGTGTTTCCCAACCTTTTTGATGTGGTGACCCACTATTTAACCTTCATTCTGCCACGTGACCTATAAAATAAATTTTAGTTGTATTGTTATACATTTACTGAAATAAATACTAAATACTGCCATAATTATATAATTATTTTATTTTTTATCTTAGAATAATATGCTTTTAACCCATTAAAAAAATGCGAAACCCAACGTCCGGTTACGACCTATAGGTCGGGAAAAGCTGTTGTACTGCCCTGGTATAATTTTTGTTTGATAAAATAAATTTTAAATATGTTTTTGTGTTTTATTTTGATCTTATTATCTTAAATTAATCGTCATACGTCAAATCATATAAACTATTTCATATCCGATTGGTAATGTTAATAACATATTGTTGAATATTATATAGGTACAATCATTTACAAATGACGTAAAACTAGGTCATATACCCTGCGCAAAGTGTAGTCAATATCGAACAAGTGTTTTGAGGCTAGTGTGTCACAAATAAAAACTTGCCCTCATATAGCAACTATTGGCGTCGTATAATAAATATATCTCCCATAGACCAAAGTACCTAAGTTTTTTATAGCTGAGTACGCGGACATTTAATTACTTCATTTTACGAGTATGTCTTCCATAAAATAAGCATTTGAAAGTATTATATTAAATTATATTTAAGTTTAGAGTATTAGTGTTTATTTATAAAAATATTTCTTTCACCTTTAACAATTTATTTATTTTACACATAAATATGCAAAGTGCTTTTGTTATTTGAATGATAAAAGTATTTTATTTATGTGGCGTGAAATAAGTTTTAATAATAATGTAATATTGTGTACTTACATTTAATGTTATGCTGATAACAGTTGTTATTTAATTTTGTATTTTACTCCGTTATTCCATTATTCGTATCGTCACTACTTTAATCATTTTAATATCGAATATATTTTAAATTAGTATTTTTATTTTAGTGTTAAAAATGCATTGTTTATTTATAATTTTGTTTTTTATTTTGTTACAGGTGAGTTTCTTTTGGTGTTATAGCATTATATCAAATAACTCGTGAGTATAATTATTAATAAGAAAATTCATTTCGTATCTAACGGGTGAATTTTTATCGTCCACATATTATGATTGATGTGTTAGTTTATTCCCATTATATGAGGCTGATTAAATTGCAATTTTCGAAAGGTTTCCACGTACTCTGCGAAAATAATTTCTTTGTAACTGATATTGGTAAAGTTTCTTCTCCGATAAAACGTGCTTACCAATTATATACGTAACACTAAGTGTAAATATTTATCTTTGCATTAACGCACTATAATAATATGTAGGTATATGGCGTTAGGTGGGTATAGTTCATTTTCTTTACGATGCCTGCAGGATGTTACATGTATCTATATACTACTCAAGGATTGAACAGACCTATAATTATCGAATTGGCAATAATATACGGCTTATTTAAGCACTAAGAGTATATAGGTGACCATCATGTTATAAGTTGTATTGTTTTCATAGTATTTGCAACTTTCACTTGAAATATGTGTTTTTTTAAACATAAACTTTCATATTATAGGTACATACACCAATTTTATTTATTTTTGTCTTTCCAGTGTTTACCGAATGTATATATGTGTTTTGTCAAGTCCCATACGGTCATGCCTCCACAATGTCTACACTTGCGGTGTGTTTATGTTATAGGTAGACGAAAAAGTTCGTTTGTTTTTAAATTAAATTTTGCACTTACGTTCTGACGTACACACGAGTTGTGTACTTTTGAATTGTCTACGACTACCTAAATATATTTTATACGTATACATATGCAAGTATCCTATTCCGCTGACCGTTCCCGCGCACGTGATATACGTTTTAATTAAATGCCGTGTCCTTATATTTTACGACTTGGATATGTATATATATATATAAATGCACACAAATTATATATATCTCCGTCAATTTTGAATGGTATAAAATCACAGTGAAATATAGTTTCTGTGTACATCATATAATGCATTTTTTCTCGCTCGAAGATTGGTTGGGACTAGTTGTTTGCACGACCGCATATTCATATATTAGGGATATGGTCGCTAGAGAACGCAAATAAATTAATAAATAATAAAAAGATGTCGCACATATTAATTAATTATTTTCCTTAATTGTATATATATACGCGTTGCCGTGCATTTATTGTGATCGTATCGAAACTGTTTAGCAACATAATATTAATATTATATGTACCTATATGTAAGTATATCGTGCGTATATTATAATATACACTATAAAATACAATCTGTTATGTAATCTAGTTCTTTGCTACAATAGCCCAGTGAACGAAATACACAATTCCATCGTTATCATGAAAAAAATATAAATATAAATTTCACGTTTCTAACACATTCGCAACCACGACAGTGTTTGTGTTATAATACGCGTAAACAAAATTTATTCAACGCGAAAGCTCATAGCGATGTGTTTAAATGGTATGCGTCGCCGCCGTCGAATCACGGAAAATCGGATACACTGCGCACGCAGTTATTTTTTTTCATTCTACGTATAATCTGCTGACACTTTGGGAAGAGTTTCTGCAATAGCTTTTTTGTTTCGCGGGACCATTGGATGGGAGGGGTTTACGTTACTGCTTCTCGAATTTATCCCAAAACGTAATAAATGGCAGTTGACGTTATCAGACAATTGTTTCGATTTTCCATTTGCCTGAATTTCAATGATTTTCGATTTACTATGACCATGGTAAGGTGGTAGCGGGCATGTTATAAGTATGTTTGTGTAGGTTAAGGTTACACAAGCCCAATTTTACTTCTTTTAGGTTCTAAAATTATTATAGTAAATGCTTCTTAAATTCTTCTCTATTGTAAAATTAGTATGCGTTTTCAAATAATATTTTTTATCAGACTTTTAGTACGTCATTTTTCTTAAAATTAATCATATGATCATTAATAAACAATTAATATAAAACATAATAATTTATGAGAATGCCGCATACACGCGCATGTACTGTCTCTGTTTCATAAATGTTTAACATATTAAATTTAAAGGTTAGAATATTATTTAATTAGAATCTCATGATTTTATTGATATTTAAATTTTAAAGCGAGTTATGAGCCTTTTAAAATTGTAGTGCGTAGTACGGAAACAATACACATATGCAGCTTTAGTGTCCTCTTGTTATTACATTCAACTAATTTTAAAGTTATTATAGACATTTTTTGTCATTTATATTTCAATATTTGTATTGTATATTTTAACGAAATTACCTATTGATTCTCTCCTTCCTCTATTAGTTGTGACGCACGCACGCAAAATAATTAATATGTCATATTGTTTTGTATACATAATTTTAATTTTGATGATAATTGATTAGGTATACTGTATAGTGTATACTAACTACTTAGTCTCGCGGATATTATAGTGTGTTATCATCATTGCACCGGTTTTGCGTGCAGTTAACCAATTTGATGAAATATATACTGACTTCAGAGATTGGTTTTCTAGTTATCTGGAGTTAACATAGTACGTTAGTCAGTAACTTGATGTGCATTTTGACGTGTCTTAGTATGAGTGTTATGACTAATTAAACGATTATTTCCTGCCATTCCTACTGCTCTTTAATGTGGTTCATTAAATATTAATACATTCCGTCCGGTGGCTGTATTTAATCAACGGGACGAACAGTCGAAACTCGACGTAATGGGGTCAATAAGAACGAATCCTGAACACCGTAAGATTTCGATAATATCTGGGGTAGATTGATGGAGTTGGTCGCACAGAAATATTTTAATCCTCCTGCAGGACTGCCACTAATTGAATTTATATTTTGATATTGTGAAACCGGCTGGATGAGATTTAAATTTCAAATTTATTTCAAACGTTTCGCTTGTATACATAAATATTTTAAAGGTTTTTTTCTTGGACTATAAATTACGTATTATAAATTCGAAATTAAAACTATTTTTTTGTTCCCTACTTCCTACTGTAACTATAAATGTTTGTGCTTTTATTATTATTATTATTATTATTATCATTAAATTCCTAAAATTAATTTAAGACGAATAATAATCCTTTTTAAATCAATCTGTTATTAGTTTATTACTTATAAGAATGGAATTTATTCATTTTATAAATATTACTCTAATGTAGTATTACTCTAACATCGTAGTGCTTTAAATCGGCAACTCATATAGGTAATGCAATTGGTATTTTATTTTTAATCAGTGATTAAATGTGAGTTGTTCTAAGTGTTAAATTAATATTTCTTATTTTTGTCTTCAATTTAGCAAATTCCTTTAAACTAGAGCCAATTATAATTGGATTCTTATTAATAATTATTATACAATTCTATATTTATATTGGAACACAACAATATTTTTTTATGTTCTTGTGTGTGTGTATTTTTTTTTTTATAAATTTTTATATCTTATTTATATCTTATTTAGTTGATGGAACATTTTAAAAATGTTTGTTTAATATCCGTAGATTATTATTATCTGGTATGGATTATGGAAGAGTATGTATATAACCACGATTACTTATTGTCCTCCTCTATGATAACTATGTAGGTACTATGTTCATATTATATTTCCTTTAATGGTTATCTATATCCAATGACTATATAATTTGTATTACGCGTCTGATCTCTACCGATTTAGACAAATCCATTCATTTTTCTACACCGCTAATACATATTATTAAAATTATAAGACAAATCAACTAATTTTAGAAGATATATCGCAGGAAATATTTTTCTTTTAAAATTCAATTAATAGGTATTATAGGTAATGATATTTTCTTCGACACTACTCCTTAACTACTTAATACTTAGTATTTACAAAATATCATCTATCCGAAAATAAATATTAGAATTTAATAAACGATATTTTTGTGTGGCGTCTAACTTAAATAATATTGATTTTACCAATATTAGTTATTACTATATACGTAAATACCAAACTCAATTTCAATATTATTGTATTACTAATGGGACGATATAAATTCAAATATTTTGTACGCGATAAGTATGGAACTATTGTGCATTCGAGGAAAATTAAGAAAAAAACGATTGATTCAAAAATGGGCAAGGTTATTTTTCTAACTAGTGTTTATATATAGTTGTAGATAAATTTGTTGGAAATTTTATTTCAAAAATTATGAGAAAATCTGAGAAATCAGCTCTATAATGTCGATTTTGTCTTAAAAATTAAAATTGTATATCTTAAAAATGTTATATACATATAATTCCGGTTCTTGGTCCGGTATAATTAAAATAAGATAGCATAACTAAAAAATGTATAATTTTACAATTTAAATTTATAAAGGTAGAATTCTATTGGTCAAAATAATACTATTACTCAGACTTATACGGCTACTAAAATAAGACAGTGAATACAATTTTTATTAGTTTACCAATTTATTCACCTTGAAGGTAAAATTTCTATATTTTGCTATAATTTGTTATTTTTATAATTAACTATATTTTATTTATTAATTTCTGAAGTGTCTTTATTTAAAAAATAACACTCTTAATCTTTTATTAAAAACAATTCAAATATGATTGTTGTTCATCTAAGAATATAAAATTGAAATATTTTTCTTAATTTACATTTTAATTACATATTATACTAAGCTTGATTTACTATTTAGTATCTAAATGTAGCATAATGATTATTGCTCATAAATTATTATTTTCTCATAAACTACCATTTTGTATTGGTCTTATATTTAAAATATATTTCATGTGTATATTATATTTTTTCCATAAATTAATCTGGGGTGAAAAAAAACAACAGATATGCAAAAACAAAATTAATGTATTATTGTTGTTATTTATTTCCCACAATTTTAGTTATTACAAGTTTTGGTATATTTTCGTTGACATTTAATTTTAATAAATTAATAAAAACACGCAAAAAAAACTATTGCGATTTTAAACCACCGTTTTCAAAATTACATTTTAGTTTTATTGATCGCTTATACGGTTGTTTTTGTACTCGTAGGTAATTGGGAAAATTAAAAACACACACTTGGTCGATATATTCAAATACCCATCACTGCATAAACAAAATATAAAATGCATTAAATATCGTTGTGCATTTGTTTCGTGTTTAACCATTGGCCTACCGAGAAATTTCCTGGCTTTATCCCTATGGCTTAGTACAAGTAATACAACCCTACTTAATGTACTTAAGTGCGTGCCAGTATACACATGGTGTATTTGTGTTATTTTACCTTAGACAATATGCAATATGATAATGTTTACTATGAAAATTAATAGGTATGAATAAATATTTTTAAATCTATAACCACAGAAATGTTTTTATTTTATTTTGCATTTGGTTTCAATCACATTCATGTTCATTGGTATTAAAGTAAATACTGTTATAACGTATTTGTTTTCAAGTAAAATGTACATTGCAGATCATCGTTACGATACATCTACTCTAATTAATTGTAATTCGAATTTATCGATGTGGAAGGTAAAAATATTACCATCAATTAATTGTATCGATTAAATTATTCCATAGTTTGTTTAATGAAAGAAAGGTATCGTTTCGCGCATGTAGACTGAGTTATGAACTGTTGCCTGGCCAAATGTAGTGCGATTAGGTGTGAAGCACCGGCCGGTATGGGGATGCGCAAAAATATCTAATTTTCGTCAAAACGCGGAAGTTACCTTTCTTTCGTAAGATCGACTATAGATTATATTGATAAATTGCTGCGAGATATTACTGGTTCAAGAAAATAAGATTTTATTATATTTTGATCAAGCTTATTAATAAGTATTTTATTTTTATCGGACCCATCTTTGAGTACTTATATATTTGTCTTTTAATTTTGTGTATTTTAAGCTAAAGCTATATATTAATCTATAACTTATCGAATAAGGTTATCTAAAAGTTTATACAATTTTAGAAATTGCATAGCTGCATGGGGAGTTTTGTACAAAACTCATATTTATATGAAGTCGACTACTATATTAATTCATAATATATATATATATTTTTTTTAATCTAAAATGCAATGTTATTTATATATGTTTTGAAATATAAATAATACTGTATACAAACTGCACTGTATTTATACATGAATATTGCACATATACTCAATAATTATATAATATATGTGATAATTCAAATTTTACTTCTCAGAAATAGAAGCGGTTACCTTAAACTATAACGCAATCATCACTATCTTCTAGAAATGTAAAATTTAAATGGTACCAATAAATATTTATATAATATATATATTACATGCATTATATAATGTATGTAGTAAGGTATTTATAAATATTATAGTGAAAAAATATTTTCCGTTGACGGTCTTGTGGTAGTTTTATTTTGATAAAAATTTAAATAATATTCTCATTCAAATATGTTGTGTTGTATCCGGTTTAACTACTATATCTATCCAACATTAAAATAAAAAGGTAAGGGAAATTGAAAATGTGATTTATCGTGTCCGCGTATTTCAATAATAAATTTAGTGCCACAGGGATAGTTATCTTTAATTTTGCAAGAGTTAATTTATTTTAAGAATATTCTATTCCAATGAGGAAATTCTTAACTTCATGTTATAAGTTAATATAAATACTAATGTAAAGTCAGTGTTGTCAATCTGACCAAAAAATAATTAACTATTGAAAATTACAAATTAAATCACTGCAGCATACATAAGAAATTCATAAATTTCACTTAAATTAAGAAAAATTCAATATATCAGTAGTGCAATCATATTGTAAGTTGTAAGTATTTATTGTTTATGTTTATATTATCTTGTTTATTCTTTCACAATATGCGTATTAGCTTATTTGTTATGTTTGTTCTTATATTTGATTTAATACTTTTAATTGAAGCTTTAGGATATTTAAGTATGTTACACTGAGTGCAGTTCATACGAAAATATTTATAAGCATTTACTTCCCAAAGGAATTTTTCAATTTCTAAAGTTCAATATGGGTCAAAAGGGAGCAAATAACTGCAGTGTACAAAACTTTTAAAGTGTTTAAATTATAATTATGGTTAAAATTGTAAAAATTTTACGATAAACATTTATAATATGTCCTTTTCATTTAGACAAATATATTATATAGGTAATATAAAATAATATTAAATAAATGATTTAATTTAAAAACTTTATTTATATAATATTCATTATTCAAACTGTATATTGATGGTATTGCATATGTCCCTTTCCGTACGTAATGGTTTTTTTTAAAATTACATTTCCCTAGTTGCGTTCTTTACTTGTTGGTTATTTTAAACGATACGTATGTGTCCATTGATGTGCCCATATTACTACAACTATAAATTCTTGTTTAGTGACGCGATTCTTCTTCAAGCACGACGCATTTAATTTAATGAATTTAGAACGCAGTTACGAACATGTTGACTTATAGGTACCTATAACTATTTTAAAATTAATTTTCCCTTTAGATTCCTATTCATTACATTTAAAATTTACACGTATTGTTATAATATTCTGTACATGCATATTATATATTTGTTAATAATTAATCAGTGATACGTTTTATTACGATTATTCATTATTTAACTAATTTCTAATCATTTTATTTATTTAAAAAACTAATCGTTATTTATATTTAATTTATAACAATTTTATTTTTTCTTTACACATTATACGTATATACCTATAAACAATTATGAAACAATTTCCTTTGGAAAGTAACTTGTTAATTAATATATATAGATACTCCAACGTTTTCATTGAATAGTAAAAATAGAAAGATCAATATGTTTAAAAATAAATTTACAAGCCAGTATTATTTAATTATAATAAAAAATAAGTTAATCATCAAGTATAAATCGTTTGATTTTTTTGGAAGAATTTATGATAAATATGATGATACTTAATATTCAACTAATTTTTTTGTATGTTGTAGCATTTTTTATTTATGGTGGAATGCACAATTTTAATAATTATAAAAAATACCTTATTACTTGGATAACACATAGATATTGTTTTGAAGCTCAAATTTAAATGTTTATAATTGTTTCAGTTTCCACATATTTGAATGAACCTTTATTCAATGTAAACATAATTTATATAAATGGAATTCTGGTATTTGGATACGTTTATTTTTGTATACAATTTGGTGGTTCAATCATATTTCATTTTACCCACAACGGGTTTGATAAATTAATTATTGATATTATAATTAAAATAAGCAAAATAAAATAACTTTATTAGGGTCAAAAGTTGTAATGTTTATACATTTTTTTCTAATCAATGTCATTTCATATTATTTTGAAACTAAAATTAGAAACTCAATGAAGTACATTAAATTAAAAACAAAATAAATAAATATTAATATTTGGAAGCAATTTTTGATTTCATAAATTATTATTATACGCAACTTTTGATGTATTCATTCTATAATCTATTTAAAATAATATACACAGACAAAATAAATATAATGTTATATTAATATAATTATTTTAAAACTCAGGTGGAAATCTAAAATTTATTTTGCCGTTTAGAAAAAAATAAGAACAATTAAATATTATAAGGATAACAATAAAATACAGTGTGATTTTTTTCATAAATGTCTTATTTTATAATAATTTATGGTAAATTAAAAATAGTTAAAGATAAATAATAGCTATTTATGTTTGAAAAATTGAATAGAAATATTTTAACTAAAAACATTGAGTAGCACGTCCAATGGATCCATATTTAGAATAATTTAGTATAATAGTATATACTATATACCTACATATTTTTATATTTATAAGTAAAATGTAATAACAGAATACGATTTTGAACTTAAAATATTAAATTATGTAATATCTGAAGCACCGGCGCCAGAGACCTTTTTGTACGTTAAAAATGCATTAACAAATCTTTGCTTTTTTGTGTTGTTCAATAATTATTTACCCTGCAAAAAGTTCACCCGGATGTTTAATGTTCATTACAAAGTAATGTGAACTTTTTTTTATTCCGAACGTTTTTGTATATTACATCGTTTATTATATTGTCTACTTTATAATATAGTCCCTTTAACCGTGATTAAGTTATATAGAAATCTCGAAATAACACAACAGTATAATATTAAAATAAATAACAGTCCGCCGCTATGTCCGTTTTAATACATATTACTAATTCATATGTACTCATGGGGAGTTCGGTAAATACGAAAAATATCGCAAGTAACTGTGCCGATATAGTAATAATGCCCTTATCCATTTTAGGGTTATTCTCTCTGCGATCACTGTTTTTTATATTATAACTACGTATTTTTGTTTTTATTCTAGTTTTTTTTTTAAATTAAATTACGCTTATCCCATTTAAAAAAAAAAATATTTTCATGTCTTGGAAGGAAGTTATAATAATTAAAAAGAAGTTTATTTCGCCTCGGGACACGTATTGTATAAAATATTTAAGAATTTTATAATTTGGTAATTTGGCCTTTAGACTTATAGCAGATTAACAGGTATACTTTAAAAGATTCAAAAAATAAGAACATAAAATGTACGATTAAAGGTTAAGCGTGTTTATATTGAATCGCTCTATATAATTTAAAAAATGCGTGTGTAACGCACGATATCAATGTTTGTGTATAATATACGGTGCAGTATATAAGTAAACCGGTCGTCGATAAATCGTTTTTAGTCAGCGTAATTGTTTGAGAACTCAAACGACAATGTAATATAAAAAATAACAATACCTAATAATATAATAACAACATAAATATTGAAAACTCACCAAAATACTACCCTACTTCAGCGTGCGCACTTGTTACGATTGGTATCCAATAACATCTCGAGAAGATAATAGTTATGTTTCATAAAAAAAAAGGTGTATACGAATTGCATTCCATTACGAGTATGTCGTTAGGTATTTTTTTTTTTCATGAGTTCTCCGTGATGTATTTTTAAGATTCATGGGTTCTGAAAATATGTTGCAATATATTATAACGTATACAATTATAATTTACGATAAATATGAATAGATTTTGTTCCGAGTTCTTGGATAGTATAATAAGCTAGTTGTCGTTTATCGTCATCTTGGTTAATAATAACTTGACCTCTTACTATACTATTGGTGATTTGTATTATGTATTTATTTTATTACAATATATAAACGACAAACGGTAGTTTCCAGAGGTGTTAATACAATTTAAATCTAAATATAACAATACAGTTGAACATAATATACATTTAATCGGGGAGTGGAATGTTCATTCAGTAGTTATAAGAGGGTGATTATGATCTAATGAGTTGGTGTGACTGGGGTTAGTAGGGAAAGAAATCTGGTTACGGACAGAGTGAGTTGCAGGAATTATAAAATAGACTCCTTTGAGAAGATCTGGATGCTCCAGGTACACCTTTTAAATAGGGTACCTAGATGTTAATGTTATAATAAACCGTTGGTCACCTTTGATGCACCACGAAGATTTAGATGTGGATGAATTCACGGATAGCCGTGGTATATTGGACTATATTATTATACTAGACATAGTTTGCCGTTAAAAATGACACCTCTTATGTGATTCATACTTTGTCAAATTCATTATTTAATACTCAGTGTAATAACACTCAACATTTTTTTTATAAAAGAATGTCTTATAATTTATATTCAAATAATTAAATGCTTATAATTTAGTAATAAATTAAAAATATTAATTTATAATTTCAGTGGTAGATGAAAGTCTGATATTTATCTGTCCATGCAGCGATTTTATTGTTGGGATTAAAACCGTTAACCTAGATGTTCATCAAATACCGTATTAAACTATTTAAACATCCGAATTGTAATTGAATAAAAATAAACACGACAATAGCTATGCACACGTTAAATACAAATGTGTTCAGCGTGACGTTAAATGGGTAGGTTCGACCAGTTTTAAAATGCTGCCATACAGGTCTAAAATATTTTAGAACCAATTATTATAATAACTATTTTATATTCTTTAACCAATGACAACTATATACAAAAAAAAATAAAATAATAATCGTTTTTCGTAAGTCAACCAATTCCTGTGTGAGTCCTTCTTTAAAATGCGAATTTTGTAAAATCTTTTTTAGTGTGCACTTACATTATGAAATGTAGGTGCTGTCAAAATTCCAAGTCACTACTTATTATAGTTCGGGATCTACGTTGATTTCCTGTCAGTCACGACAAAGCTGCTTATATGTACAAATATATTATATAATGCATACGAATATCTTTCTGTGTATTTAATTTTTCTGTACGTCTATTGAAATTACGTAATATCTGAATGATTTGATTGTTTTCAACTAGTTTTATCAATAAATTGTTTGGGACTCGGTGCTTATAGCTTAATTTCTTAACCCCTATAGGTTGTTATATGATAGCTCACACATGAATTTAGTTTCGGTTATAGATTATAATATCACTATTATAATTAGTAAAAATAAGGCATATAAAAATTTCAGAAAATATATTTAAAAACAAATTTTAAATTCTTTTATGAACAATATTACAATGGTTACTTTTATTATTTGCAACCATGATTTGTTTTCTTAATTCTGGACATATTTTTGGTGTAAACTAATAAAAACGAATACTAGTGTCTTAACGATATTGGATTTACGTCAGTCTTTAAGCATTTGTTGAATCTGTACCTATTTGTTTTGTATTTACATCAAAGGTATGTCTGAAATCAAGATGAGGAAAATTATTCATTTTGATTGCGTTGTTTGTATTATTTATTTAAATTGAAGCAAAACGGAAAGCGATAGAGATTAATTTTAACTCAGCCAAAATCTGATAATATCACTAGTAATGTATATTGAGTATAGTATTTTATAATTTAGTTTCTCACACTGTTTCAAATTTACCAAGCTGATATAAAAAAATATATATTGTATCGTTTAATAAAAAATAGTATTAACCGATATTGTTACCTACTGTTAATACTGATAAGTATTTCTTTTATGTTAAAATGTTAAATCGTAGTTCTTGCTAAGTATTTTGTATGTGATAAGGTGTTACTACTGATTTGTTTTTACATTTTTATGATGAAAGTGCAAAATATTATAAGTGAAAATCAAAAGCATTTGAAAATAATTGATGGGCATGAGTCTGTTTTTAAAAATTTTTGGCTATAAATATTATAAAACGTTGGAAATGCAGCGTGAAAACATGTTAAGTAAATTTTAAAATCAACGTAAATGATGACATTTTAATGAACATTGGCGACATTCAACACGACCGTGATACATTATTTAAAGCAATAATAAATCGACAAATTGTTGGTAATTTTTTTAACGAAAAGTTACATAAGACAAACTAATTTAGAATTTTTAAGTTAAATTAAATCTGTGTTGATGGCACTTTTGAATAATTTACTTACACAATTTTCTTGCCAATTATTTATAGTTTACGACCTTTTTAATAATTATTTCGTGTCTTTAGTATATTAAAAAAAAATACAAAAACAAGAATTACAATCACATTACTGCGGCACTTAAAGTTATTAATTTCGGAAGATTCATCAAGGAAATTATTGGTAATGAATAATTTATGACCTAGAATTAGTTAAAGAATATGAGACGAATGAAAAGGTTGCAAATATTATATTATATTATATTTGTCATATATTTTTAGAATATTCTTTTTGAGTCGTCTACACAACGTTTGTGATTTTTTTTTCATTTTTTCTATCAGAAACACAACTTATTGATTTTAGAGTTATAGATTTAGCTGATGTTGGATCAAAAATAATATTCTAGATGAATTATTCTTTTTTTATCAATGTGTGCAAATAAAAGATCATACTTACAGTGAACTATACATGAACAAGTTCGAGTTTTTTTTCATAACAAATTAAGTAATTTAGTAGTTGTTATAAAAATATGTACATATTTCTATTTCTATATGTTTTAAAAATAATTCATATTGATACTTTAATGTTAATTAAAAGCTAGCTAATATGTATATGTACACACATTCAGGGAACCCCACTGAAACAATATTTTATTTATTGAATATCTGATTAGAAAATTAAATGGAAATAATATCATAACATGCTTAGAGTTTGTCAAAAAAGTATAAAAGTAACGTTTTACTAAGATAATTATTTTATTGATTCATGGTTATAATTGTATCATATATTTATTTATTTTTTTATATTATTGTCTTTATTAAATTTTTATTAGATTAAATTGATTCAACGTTTATAAGTTATTTTGTTGCATTCAACAAATACATATTTTATCAAATTATATTATATTTATACTGTTCATGTATTTATAACCCATATATTATTTATATTATTAACCATATTCAATTTTGATTAGATTCAACGAATTTTTGAATTTTAGAGGAGAATGTTATTAACTGTCCCTTAACGAATACACATAAGATGTTTATCATATATATATATATTTTAAATAAGTTGAAGTAAGTACTTATATAATTCATTTAAAAAAAAAATGTATATTACTCGTTTTAAATTAAATATATGGAAAAAAACTTTTCACTTGGGTGCATTTTACAATATATTCTACTCTACAAGTTTGATAGTATGTAAATGTACACTAATATTAATTATGATTAAACCGGTGTAAGAATTCGGTACGTTGATTTGCTATGTTATATGCGCGTGTAAGACTGAGACAACGTAGCGTCCTCTTAAAATATTATAATATTTTATGGTGTGTCTTATAGTATAATATAATATATGGCGACGGCCTTTGAAACGAATGTTTTATTATTTATTCAGAAGGTTGGGTATGCCACGTTCGGGCGTGGGATGACGCATTATATTATTAAAACGCATATTACTCGCGTGGACCATATTATGGTATACATGTGAATACAATATGAAGGTAACGATACTGTGACGTTTCCTCAGTCCGAAAAATCACCCCATCCCTAAAACCTCCTATAATATAGATACACTTCGTTATTTCATATTTAATATTCATTTTGTAATACATTGTAACAATGATTATATTAATTAATATTTTAAATAAATAAAACATAAGCTCAAAAATACGCTATATATGATATGTAACTTAATCATTTATCAGAACTATGTATATAGGTACTTATACACCTTCATTTAATAATGAAAAATAGAATACAAATTGCTAATTTATGAATTCTTTTCTCAGATTGAATTCAGAGGGTTTTTATATATTTTGTTTTATCGTAGTTTTAAACGAATTTTTGGATTTATAAAATCGAGACAACAGAAATTAACTTTATGAGGGAGTTGCTGAATTTTTCATTCAAAATCATTCATGTCTGGTTTAAGTCACCTTACTAAATATTTATAATTTTTCTAAGTGAGGGGATCGTCCCGCGGTTTGTCATAATTATTTGGTGATACGTGTCACGTATATAATAATTATTAAGTAAAATAATTTTATATAATATCGTGTGTGCTCGCGTTTTGTCGACGGGCAGTGATAAATAGTCTTTCCTCCGGTTTGGAAACAAAGTTTTCGTCTTCCCGCTTTGCACTATTAATTACCAGCGGCGATGATGATAATTCTCGAATGAAAATAAATACACCCTTCGCAACAACTACGACGGCTACGTTGGCAGAGTTTTTTCATCGTCTGACCTGGAATCGTTGTCGTTAAATTTTTTTTTTATATGCCATATGGTATGTATAATATGTTTCTATACAGGTTTATAACGCATGCGTAATTATTTGTATTTTCGCGTTGTGTGTTTATTTAGTGATTTGAGCATAGCTGGGGAGGCCTGAAATTCATTTATTGATAAATATTTTTCCACTATTTTTTGTTTGCAACGACTGACGACCTATAGCGAACGCATCCATACGCTATGAGTGTACGGAATTAAAGCTAAGCTATATAGTTGTGTATAAAACATACTCTGTGGATTTTTTTCTTTATCGTAGAACCGCGTAGGGCTTTTGTCCGTTGGCGGGAAAAAGTCTCAAAAACATCCACGTATAACATGATCTGAAGAAAAGCGTCTTGTAAATACATCGTCGTGTCTTTCGTTTTCCTATTCTGTCAACGTTTTATATATGATGATGCCACATAGTTATTTTTCTGGTGTCGGTGCGTCGAGATTTTATTTTTTGTTTTTTCATGCGCAATAAAAAATGTTAAATTAAATGTCACAGTATTCGTTCCGCCGCGATTTTTGCATGCTGCAAGCTAGAAACTTTTTGTTGCCATACACACATACGACACACGTTACAACGAAGTTTGTCTTTTCTGCTCCCGTACTTCGTATTTTTAGCACAGTTTAAATGCGCGTTGCACAACTCCACAACTTTTGTATGCTGGTATGGTAGATAGAATAGATTAGGGTCAGACCGGAAACAAATGGTGGCGCATATCTGAAACGCGATATAATAACTACCTATATAATTACGTATATACTTACCTACCATCTAAAGATTGTCGTGTTATGAGCGGTGAGCGATGTTTCCGAAGAATAGTTTACAATATTTTAAATAATATTTTATTATTATGGTAGTTAGACGAGGTCCGACAATATTTCGATTCAGTCATCGCGTCTATTCCGATGAGGTAGGCACCTCATGACGCGAACACTCTGTATAGATACTATTATACACTCACCGTGTGCTGTGCAACATGGTTGCCTTCTGGCATTGTGTGCCGGCATTAATTATTTAACTACTTACGTCCCCTAATATAGTTTCCGGAAACGTAGTTCGGATGTGTGTATTATAATACAGTACGATGGGAGCGGTGACGGGCGCATGTCTCGCCAGAACACTCTCTTCTCCCTCGTGATATATGCTTGCGTATATCTTTCACCGTTCAACATTAGTACATTACTGTGCGTAAAAATTGATATACTTAAATTGAAATCCATTAACATTTGATATTTTTCTATTGTAATAATATGCACATTGTAATAAAAACTATGTTATTGCTTACGCCTATAGGATAGTATTTAATTTATGTTTTTTTAACTATTGCAATTTTGTATGCATTTTTGGTGTGAAAATAGTAATTAAATAAGGACGCATAATATATTATGACGTGTACTAAAAGCATATAGAAGCAGTATTTCTGTCGCTAGGGTTATGGTTTAAAAGATCTGTGATATTTATTGAGCTTAGTATATACCGTGGACCATTAGCACTGTTTTCTCTTACTCCTGTGTAACTATTACTTTTTATCAACTGAAATTGTAAATAAAAACGTGTATATGCATAATGTGCATAGGAAACATGAATATAATTAAACTTTATATAATCCTTTCAATCATTGTAAATCGAAATATTATTTTCAACGAAAATAACGGTGTGTACCTATAACATAATCTATATTTTTATTGATGTTTAATATAATTTGGGAATTAATTTAAATACGTTCTAAAATTAGTAGGTACCTATAGCTGTGTCTTGTACACTATATGATTTTAATACGTTTCTAAGCGAAATTATCTATAAAAATAATTCTATGATTGCAACACAACTTATCTATATAATAAAGCAAATTATATTCTTGAAAACTTATAAAAATCCAATTTCATAATTCAATGTTAGATATTAAACTTACATTTTTTATACTCTCCACGACTATAAGTGAGTCGATAGCATTACCAATAGTGTAGAATTTGATATTATTTGTTGGTAAATAGGCACATTATAATATAAAAGTAATAATTATCCAAAAATTACTTATATATTATGCATATCATATAAATCGGTCCAATATACATAGTAAAAGTAAATGTATATTGGTATTTATAATAGGCACCTAGTTTGTACGATCATTAAAAAAAATTGTTTTTTCAACAGATATGTTATTTTGTCTTAAGGTTGGTACCTACCATTTATTATGGTAACGAATGTGTTAACAGGTTTTTAATCAAATAATAACTTGTGATGATTAAAAAAAAAAAAAATATGTAAAAATCATTTATATTTTTCATTATGTTGCCCATTCTTTTTACTATGCTTTTGTGGAATCATTATTTATTAACTATACTATTATACTTATATGGATCTCTATCATAACTAGGTCAAATACATTTTTTATTATTTCATAATTATATTTCAACTTTATAAACATAATGTTACTGTTATTTATAAATTACAATAGATATTTCAAAATCATACTAGTAGATTAGTTGAACCTATAATACTTTTTACTCAAGAAGATTATTTTAAAATAGAATTCTCAATACTCTATTAAATTATTGTATGTTTTGTATTTATTATTTTCATACTAAAGAGATTACTTTAACCATATACATATCATTGAAAAATATTAATTAATTTTTTTTATTTAGCTAGCTGGTTATTGAATAGTTCTTTTTTTCACTATCTGTATTTAAAACTAATTCGGAAAAAAAAGAACATGTTTGTTAAAAAATGTTTCCGTATAAAGTTATAACATATCGGTCACATCGATGAAATTATAGTTAAATATTGGTAATATATATTTTTAATTTTTGTAATGAAAATATGATTTTTTTAATTAACTTAAGAACTTTAATGAAGTAAAAAAAAACATGATCATAATAAATGTATAATATATAATATTTATTTTGATTATGTTTTCATCTATATAAATATATGTATGAATATTATATATATTTTTAAAAATACCTTAAACTTTGATTTGAAACTGTTCCATGATAAAATGATCATCCTGTTTATGAATTGTTTAGAAATGTATGTTACATTAATTTCGTTTAATACATCTTCTATTTTTGTAACCTGAATTTCTTATTTGCTCATACATTTTATTTGTATTGTTTTTTTAGAATTATCCTCTATTCAAGAAAATTATATTATCAAATTAAATTAGAAACATTTTATTAAGAAAATCTTTAGCAGAAATCATCACTGACATTAAAATTTAAATTGAGAATGTCCCTAATATTAAATTTATGAAATCAGATAGTACATAGTATTTTTTGTTTAAAATCGTGGTTAAATTCATAAATAAATTAGTCAACTCCAGGTTAAAGAACCTTTGACCATAATTGAAAAAGATTTAGTTTAAATAACACAAGTTGTATAGTTGATGATAATATTATAACAGGAAAAAATAATAACACAATTATATGTAAAACTTTCTATTGTTCTCTATGCAATTTAAATTTTAAATATTCAATTATAAGGATAATAAAGAAAAAAAAACCCTTTTTGAATACTTTTTCACTGTATGTTGTTATTTCAATTATTATAAATATTAAAGTTCATCATCTATTTTCATACAATTTAGTTGGTTTACTTGGTGAATGAATTCAAATTGATATTTCCATCAATATCATTGCAGCATATGAAAAAAATATATATAGGCATATACAATTTAATTTAATGCCTACTCTAATACTATTATTAAATTTAACTCAATAATTTTACTTGTTGTACTGTTTGTGAAACTCGTCATCGAAATAATGATAATCGAATCTAGTAATCAAAAACTTAAACTAAAACTTATGAGATTGTATGCGAGAATTTGATTTAAAAAAAGTATGAAAGTTAGGTACGAAAATTAAGTTTAATTCAATGAAGTTCATTATTAACTATCACATTTTAAGTATACATATTGTATTCTTAAAATAGATCATCAGAGAAATTTTTATCACAATTTAAAGCTCAGAATAAGATTTAAATGGACCGTTTTCAACTATAATTTAATAATTCTTTCATCCCAATCCGATGGGTACGAAAATAGTTTGAAAACTAATTTCGTCAAGGAACCTTTTGTATCTTTGCATTTTATTTATTCCGCTTACTCTGTCGACTGTCTACAACAGAAGAAAACCAATTTACATTTTATTTTATCATAGTATACTCTAAAAATCTGCTATTTTATTAAGGTATATATAAAAACCCTAAGCTGGTGGTTTTTAAAATGATTATATGTTTCATAATACGCTTATACTATTGTATATCAATATACATTTTTTAGGATACAACTTTTCAGTAACTGAATATAGATTTAACATTATTATTATAGGACGACGTTGTGAATTTTAAGGATTTTAGTTTATTTTAATGTTTTGCATTATTAAAAATATATATCCGTATCGTAGAATTAAGGAGACGACATAATATGAATAATAGAAAAATTTTAAATTATAAAATTAAACAAGTATACATTAAATCATAAAATATTGTACCAATTCTTGAAAGGTTAGGTCCTGAAAGTGCTACATGTACGCTAGATCGTTACAAGATAATCATCCACAGCTAATTCAAGTAATTGAGTGAGGACTAATTCAATGCTGAAAGATGACCTGTCATTATCTTCAACACCTATCTTATTGATTGCTGTAATGTGTTTTGTAACATGTATACATTTTTACAGATATGTCAACTTCTAACTATTTTTGTAAAATTTATTTCATTTCTAAATCAACCAAAGTTTTTCAATATATATAGAAACGAATTCAGTACTATAATTATTAATTAATATATTTCTAATGTAAAAACTTATTATTTTAACAAATGGGATCTATTAGTTAGATTGATCGTGTTACTGAACTTTGTCATCAATCATAAATGAAATAATATTAGATAATAGGATTTTATTATGGACTTGTTATTTATTTAATCATCAATTATATTTTAGTTGTATTATAATTATGTATTTTAAATGCAGAACGTCATGAATTAGATATATGTAATATGTATATTTTAATATTTTTTTGTTAAAATATTAGAAAAGCAACATTTGCATATATCTTAACTTATTCTTATATATTTTTGGATAAACACTTTGTTATAACAAAATATGAGTAAGGCTATTGAAATCTAAATTATATTCTTACCAACGTAAATTAAAAAAAAAACTAATTGTTGACCTGTTAATAATTAATTTGTTAAACATCTTGATATTTATAAATAAATAGATAATAGACCTTCTAAACTTTTAATGCATATACAATAAATACGATTGGTGTATACACTTATACAATGTGTTTGAAACTCGCCTCGATTGCATATTTTTAGTGCAAGGTAATATTGCGTTAGGTATACAATATTATTATAATTTAGATATACTATAATAATGATAATTTATAAGTAAGAATATTGTATAACATTCACATTTAAAATGTAATTCTGATAAGTTCTTCATATTTAAATGTTAAAAAAAAAATATTTTAACCGTTTTAAAAATTATATATTTATTATATATTTTTCTTAAAAAAATACACAAGACTATTTCTAAAATTACTTCTTAAATATACAATATAACATGTGTCAAAGTTTAACAGATTAAAGTGGATATATATTATATTGCACGTTTACATAATTTTTCGAAGGATAGAGTAGATGGCCGTATGCGTACTTTATAAAAACAATTACACATCTTAGTAAAACCATTAAAATATATTAATTTTTAAAATAAAAAACTACACATTATATATATAATAATATAATAGGGTACTTATTTTATTTTTATTCACATAAAATCCATATCACAATTAATTAAATAAATTATGTAGGTTGTTGATTTTTCAAATTTAATCAACACTAATTAATAGCTTGAAGTATACATAAAGTTCCTTAATCTGATATCAAAATTTGTATTTTAAGTTTTTATTTTGTCGATTTTTTGTACAAGGTGTACCTTATTTATTTATTTGTTTTTTTTATAAAATTTGACGTCATCTAGAAAAATATATTGTTGAATTTTATAAAAATTTAAATGAACTCCAACAATTAATTAACATTAATTAAAATTACTCTTAAATAATATTAATAATATAATTGTAGGTATCAAATTTATTTTATTTTCGTCATATCTACATATAATTTAAAACAAATAATAATATTATTCAGTTTACAGACTATTACAGTCACTATAGATTCTCGTAGTATACTAAGTTATGATTGCAACAATTTTAATAATTTTGATTAGTTTTATATTCAGAAGCATAATGTACAATATATTATAACATATGATTTTAATTCTATATTATTTTTTATATGATTGATGCCAAAAATCTGACATGTTATTGTATTTGATATTATTGTGAAATTATATTAAGGTGTTTTGTGGTGTATAATGTATACTGTCTGTCCTTAATATTTTAAACACAAGTAATCAAATTTTGTCCCAACTAACATACAATAACAGGCATATAATGAAATTAAATTTTAAAATAAAATTCTTTGTTATGTTTAAATTTTATTGAGTGACTTGGAAAAACTGACAACAAACTTATCTCTATATATTTTAAACTATTGAAATATTGTATAGTACTACTTAACTACTACTATTTGGTTCCAAAAAATATTCATTTTTTTTAATTTTCACTGTTTTTATACAAGACTATTGTAATTTACTTTATATGATTTTGTTTTAAAAAAAATAATACACTACTATCATCATACATAGTAGGCAGTTTGAGAGGGTCTTTGATAATAGCTACCCATTAGCCATTAAGAAGAGTAAACTTATAAACTCTATACTAATGGACATCAGCCTAATGAATGGTGTATATTTTCTAATTTTGCCAATTAATACAAAACCCTATGGCGATGAAAACAAAAAATTGGATTTGTTGGTGAAACCTTGTGCACCCTTCTCAAACTATTATGTTATAATAAAAACAGTAGGAATTTCGGTTTGGCACAGGATGTTATTTGGGACTCCAAGTTGTTTTTAATAAAATTTTACGAACCCTAAAAAATCATAAAGAAATTATATAGGTAATCCAATAAATTATATAGATATACATATTTTATTTATATATAACTAAAAGCTATTATTATTATTGGATGATATTAATCCAAGTATCATTATGAAGTGTAAAAACAAAAGGGACCAAATGATAATCAAGGTTTAATGTAATTAAAAGGTTTTTAACTGATCAATTTTAGTTCCCATTAAATATAATTTAATTTTAGGCTCATAATATATGCATATATATGATTAAATATTATGCACTATGAGTTATGATCAAACGAAAACATATTATGTAGGTGCTATACATGATGTTGATGTTTTGAATCGATAATAATATTTTAATAAATTTATACGAAAAGGTCCAAAATTCTCTTCTGATAATAATATAAAATACAAATTATTTATAAGGATATGTATATATATATATATATATATTTAAGTCACATTGAAAATTTAGTTGCGGTCTTGTTTCTTAACCAATATTTTTTGTACCAAATCACAATACATTGACATAATGTGTTATGTATTTTTTAATTTTATGTGAATTATCCTTTTTATACTTGAATAATTAATACAATTTTGAATGAATCCACTACCTAGAACAAAGATCGTATATTATTTATTTAAACCAACAAGAATTATTTTCATTATAGTTATACAGCATATAGTAGTGAACATTTTCAGATGTTAATTATTAAATATTAACGTTTCTTAACATTTTACGTTTAATGACGTGTTAAGAAGATACGTAGACAGAGGCAGAGTTATGCGTTAGAAACCAGCTTACATTATACTTGTATTATTAGTCAAACCAAAAACTCTATCTATTACATTTATGTAGTTGACTAACTAAATAATTTGATATTCTTGCATTTTTGGTTATTTTAGTAATTTTACTTTATTATAACTATGAATATCGTTTAGAAGTCATTAAACGTATTAAAACAGTTTTTTTATTTTTTTATTATACTTTTGGTATATGTATGTAAAAAAATCCACATTCTATATACAATAATATTGATACATTAAATTAATTGCAATCAATTATTATGTTTAACTATGCATTGAATGATCAATGAAATTATATTTGTATTTAAAAACTTAAAAAACAAAAATTATAAATTATAAATTATGAACAATAGAAGCTTTATAAAATAGCATTTGGGTTTCAATGAAAATTTAATTAACAATTTACAATTAAAGAGTTATTCAAAATTAAAATATTCATTACTCTTTATCATAATAAGTTTAATTATTCAGGTTTAAAGTAACCTTTGTATTTCAATACGAAATTGAAATTTTCATGAAGTAATTAGCTATTCGTATTATATATAACATTATGTATAGAATTGTTTTTGTTTTTTCTCTTTCAAATTTAAAAACATGATTTATTCATTTATTTATGTAAAAATATGTTTAGTTTATGTATTTATATTTTTTAGAATAAGTAACAAATAAATTCACTAAGTATATAACCAATGATATGTTCTAATATCCTAATATACGAATTTGATGTATTTGATATGTTTCAGGAACGATGCGGAAACGGTACCGGACCTTTGGACAACATGCGCAATCTTGAACACTATTTAAATGATATCATGCGTTCTGGTACGGAAAATCCAGAACACGCGAAAGGTAAGGTTACTGCACATAATTTGTCATATGAAAAATGTACTATTCTAATGCTGCATATTAATATTATATTAAAACAATGTTAGCAAACGATTTTAAAATGTTACCAAAAATCAATCCATCATATACGTAGATATATGAGTATATTGTTAATTTAAACGAGCGTGTTTGTACACAAATTCCCATCGTGATATTTACACCTTTTCTTTGTGTTTATCACGGGCACAATATATATTGTTTTGCTATCGATTTGTGTTTTGTAACTCGTGAGAAATATATTTTGTAATATAATGGTAAATGAAACTGAAGTATATATTGATTATACCATTAGTCTATTTGAGACGTGATTTTCCATGGCGTTATTTTTCCATTATAAATACAACCGTTTTATGAATGTATAATGCGCACAACGTGGTGAAACCATTATATAATACACAATTACGAATAGATAATATTATATATAGTATATATCGTATTCTATTTCCTTTTCGTGTTTTTTCCATTCATTCTGAGCACACGCAGTTTTCTATCAATGCTCTATCTATCCATCCTTTCATTTATCTATCTAGTGTATGTGTGTCTGGTGTATGTGTATTCGATATTGGCGAAAATCCAATAATGCCAACAGGAAAGACACGGGGTGGTAATGTAGAACCTATAACGGAATTGGGTCCAAAGGTGGTTGGTTAAATCCCCTTCACCTGTCCGTCCTGTTCACTTACACCCGCGCATGGTTGACATTAATAACGGCTCGTCGAAACCGCCAATAAGGACGGTGGCAAGAGAGGGGATTTAGCACAATAGTGCTTTACACACACGCACACACATATATAGACCACTGTAAACGCGTCACGATCGAATCCCCAAACGGAACTTCGTCCTGGCTGTTATGGTCCTTTTCTATCTGGCATCCCCCCACCGCGCGCGCGCAGCCTTTGCTGGTTCCGTGTGCGTTTTTCCCGTACACCTTTACCGTGTTCGCCAGCAATGTACAATGCCAGCTGCCAGTAATTAATAACCTGTCTAAACGTCTATTAGTTCTGGAACAATAAACGTTAAATTTAATGTTTCCCAGAATGATTTGAATAATGGTTGATGCCGTTGTTGTCGACGTATAATCGTCTACTGTGTGTTGTTTACCAACGCCACCATATATTGTATCGATCATACACATTTTTAACCTTGTTGCATAATTTATTATATATTATAATATGAATTTTCAATTGATTCTATTTTTCTAACAATAACGAAATCGTGTCTACAAGGTCTTATCATGTTGTAATATACTCACATTTAAAAGCAGTAGGTACCTTTTACAAAGTATCTTTATAAATATGGTAAATAGTTTAAGAAACCTCATTAAAAAAAAAAAAACGGTTTGGCGACAGTTTTTTTTTTGTGTTCTTTTGACATTTTTTTTCTTAGCCTCCAATAGATTTAAAGATTGGATTTATGTTCCAACTAATAAAATATCCAAAAAACAAAAAAAAATTAACACTTGAAAAAAAAATACTAGTTTGTAATGGATTGATTGCATTTTGTGCAATGACGCAGTGTTATTGGTTTGAATAAAAATGTAATTTATTTTCTTCTCTTTGTCACTTATGATTGTTCGCTACTAAGTTCGATAGTATTGAAATTAAATAAATTTCTTTAGTTAAATAATTTATAGATTTAGAATTTTCTTTAAAAACTATTTTTTTTATAGCTTATTTTTGAGTCTCGTAGATATTAGATATTAAAGTCAGATACATATTTCTCTATAAAATTCGAATTCATTATTATTGATATTTATTTAATTTTGACTATACATCAGCCGCCCACAAAATAAAGGATAGATTTTTTTTCTCAATTTAATATCAGCAATAAGATTTAATAAAGTAAATTAATTGTAATTATTTCGTGTTTTTTTTTAAAATATCTGTGGAATATAAAATTAATATTTATCATTCTTTCATCGAGTATTTTAAAAGTTTTTCTCTTAACACACTTACAATCTTGATCTTTATTTAATAACAATTGGAGAATTGATAAATATCAACATTGATATAATTAATTTTATTTTGTACATTAAATATAATGTAAATAAGATTTAATTTTTTTCTTCAGTGATACACGTTTTGTTTGATTGTTTTGAATTTATAAATGAACTACACAATTTAATAATTATTCTGAATACTATTGTTTATCATGGTTTATTTATATTTGTGTAAGTATAATATTTGAGTTATGTTCTTGGAACTAAACTGAATTATTCTAGTTAAAAGCAGCTGTGTTGCGTCATCGCCTGATTAGTACTAGTTTTCCCAGAGGACGTCGTGTAGGACAATATCTGAACTGACAGAATACTACTGATATTATTTTATCCTCGCTCAATGCTTATATTACTTAGCATCTACTTGATTATAATAGAAATGACATAAAGAATTATAAAATGTGTTTTAAACAAAATGTTTTGCTAATGTTTCATTATTTTCGAATAATACACGTTTGAATATATAATTTATAATTATATGTATATTTAAAAAAAAAATACACGGTCTCATTCCACTTAACTCTACAACTTTTTAATTATTCTTTTATTTTTTTTAAATTTTAACAATATAATTTAGCAATTTTAATTCGACTCATCATTAATTTTACATTTATTTTGATCATCAAATTTGTCGGGTCGTAATAACCATGTATAAAAAGTTTTAACTATAATAAACTATAATAATAATTAAAAAATATTTATATATATCAAAATGTTTAGCCGATTAAAATATTTATTGGTGAGTGAATATAGATGTGGATTGACCATTGACACGCATTATAAAACACTCAAACGATCCGTAACATAATACTAAAGACACTGACAATTGATATGCCATAATGGAAGCTTCATAAAAATAAAAAAGATGATTATATATTATTATGTTGGGGTCCATGTATAATAAATAAATAAAATAGGTCATTATTTATAATAAACTATATAAATTGTACTAATTGTTTTTTATAGTTAGTTCAGCCTAGCTAAATGTTATTGTACCAAACATTGTATATTCGTGACAATTCACTCTGCGTATGCTGTTAACACTACTAAACTTTTTTAGATTTTTATAACACGGCGTTTTAAATAGGCAATTTAGGCACATTACCGTCTCGTGTCTGTTTTGAGTTACATTATGTCACATCTAGGGTTTTTTCATGCATTTTATTATTCGATATTGATTTTATAAACATATACTTAAATACACCAAAGTACGATTCAGATATTTACTATTATTATTATTTTCTTAAGATATTTTCGTGACATTTTATCAATTGCATATCCTTGAGTTAAAGTAGCGTTTCAAATACAAATTAGAATGTATAATGTTTAAACGATTTTAATTTTCGTAGTTATAAACATAATACTTAATTATTTTAATTTAATTAAAATATATACAATTGAACGGATACAAAATATTTTTTTCTTTTCATATAAATAAATATCATATTATAATATGTAATTTTTAATTTAAAAAATAATATTATCGTTAAGTATACGTTTTTAATATATTTAATTTTTGTGTTTTAGATTTATAGATAGTTTTTAGTTGTTATTTTTTTGTAATTTAATAAGCTGTTGAACAGTCAAATAAAAGTCTTCGTATAAACATGATAAACCTTCTCGAGTCACAATGTAACTTAATTTTTTTTGAGTGTCGCGATCTGAACATGATTTTATTTTGTAATACTCATTTCATAATCAGACTATTTTTTCTTTGTTAATCTACATAATATTATTTTTTTTGTTAAATTTTCTCTTGGAAGTTATTTGTGTGTCATACCACCTGTCGTTCAGATTTTTTCCGCAATAATACGCCATAAGAGGCAGGGATATTTTCTTCTCTGCACTTTTCACAAAAAAGAATTGTAAAGAAAATGAAACAAGGGCAACCCCTCGACCCGGATGTACAAAAGAGTCGTCGCAACAATAAAGACAAAAAAATAATAATAAAAGTATAAGAGAAATGGCAAAAATTATTATAGTGAGAGGGGTTTTTTTTTTAAAACAATGAAACTACATGTAGAGGGTTGTAACGCTTACTAGAGAAATACAACAGTTAAAAAGTTATGTGATCTAAAAAAAAAATTACCTACTATGCAGTCTGTATTCATTGATTCAATAGACGGCTTATGAAGTGTAAATAACTACAATTACCTACCCTTGCAAATATTCCATGTTAGCTTAATAAAAAAAAAAAAAATAATAAAACAAATTCTGTACCTATATTAATACTGTGATTCACACATTTCTGTATTATAAATATTCAAGTTTGTTTGATCAATTTTTATTGAATTCAGACGGTAACATATAAATATTAATTTTATTTATCGAATACAACTATTGAGTCTTTGATAGATTCAGTGAATGGTTCTTTAATAATATAATGATATGCCTTTGACTATAATATAGTTAATAAAATAATAAATTAGAAGTAAACATGCATTTTTTTAGTGAATCTGCATCTACGTGTTCAACATAAAAATAAAAACGGTTTTATAATTAATAATCATAATTTATTTTATTTTAAAAGAAGGTTGAATTTTAGAATCCTTTTAA